>NC_057723.1:33506353-33551144 GCF_004010195.1 Chiloscyllium plagiosum
TCCACCTATCGCATTTCCAACGCCCCTCCCCCAAGTCCCTCCTCCCTACCTTTTATCTTAGCCTGCTGGACACACTTTCCTCATTCCTGAACAAGGGCTTGTGCCCGAAACGTCGATTCTCCTGTTCCTTGGATGCTGCCTGACCTGCTGCGCTTTTCCAGCAACACATTTTCAATCCGTCTGACCAGCCTGTTTATATTTTCCTATGGTCTAAGACTTTCATCCTCATTAATTACCATACTATCAATTTTCATGTCGTCTGCAAACGTCAAATTATACTTGCTACATTCATGTCTAGATCATTAATATCCACAAAAAAAAAGCAAGGGACCCATACCTGCCCCTGAGATATGACACTTGACACAAGCCTCTGGTCACAATAAACCCATCAACAATCTCCATTGCTTCCTGCCTCTAAGCCAGTTTTGGATTGGATTAGGTCTGGCAGGGATCTCAGGGAGTCAGACCTGATGGCAGAGGCTGAGCCCATGTGAAAATTGAAGTGCAGGGGGGTTTGGGTCCTGTGGCGGGTATGTCAAGTTCCCAGGCTGTCAGATCCCCATAGGATTGTTGGGTATCTGGGGTATCATGACAAGGGTTAGTAAGTGGTCCGTTGTGGAAGGTGTCATTTTGTGTGTGTGTTATCCCAGTCCTCTCTTGGCGAGCCTTCCTTCTACCACTCCTCCATAAATTTGAGCCCATTCTGACCTCAGCTACCAATAGCCTAACTTGACCAAGTTCCATTCATCCCTTTATTCTCCGACTTACAACGACTCCTGATCCAGCAACATCTCAAATGTCAACTGTCATCCTTACTTTCAAGTCCCTCCTAACAGAGATAAAAAGCAACAAGATGCTAGAGAGATTTGAAATCAAGGATGAAAATTTTATAATGAAGACGCTGGTTGTCAGAGAGCCAGCCATACGCCCACAAGGAGAGATTTTAGGTGTGTTAAGAAATAAACAGGAAAAGGTATGATGATCTCTGCTTTGCAGAGAGTAGAATGAAGAACACCATGTTGTGCCTTTATTTAAGAATAGCTGCAAGGAAAAAACAAGGAACTATAAACGAATGAGTCTAATGACAGTGGTGGATATGTTAGATTAGATTCCCTACATTCTGGAAACAGCGCTTTCGGCCCAACAAGTCCACACCAACCCTCCAAAGAGTAAGCCACCCAGACCCATTCTCCTACCCTACATTTACCCCTGACTAAAGCACCTAACACTATGGGCAATTTAGCATGGCCAATTCACTTGACCTGCACATCTTTGGATTATGGGAGGAAACTGGAGCACCCAAAGGAAACCTACACAGATACAGGGAGAATGTGCAAACTCCACACAGACAGTTGCCCACGGCTGGAATCGAGCCCAGGTCCCTGGCGCAGTGAGGTAGCAGTGCTAATCACCGAGCCACTATGCCTCATGGGAAATGCACAAATGTTATGGTTTCGCTCGGTAGACTGGTTAGTAAAGATTGATCACATGGGATCCAGTGAGAGCTAGCTACTTGGATACAAAATTGGCTTGATGGTAGGATTCAGAGGGTGGTAGTAGAGGGTTGTTTTTCTGACTGGGGCCTGTGACCAGTACTGTGCCACATGAATTGGTACTGCATCCCAATTTGTTTTTATTTATACTTGTGTTTGTTATTTATATAAAGGATTTATATAATGGAAGTATGGTTTATGGATGGCATCAAAATTGGTGGTGTAGTGGACAGTGAAGAAGGTCATTTAAGAGTACAATGGGATCTTGATCAGTTGAGCCAATGTGTCGATGAGTGGCAGATGGGGTTTAATTTAGATAAATGTGAGGTGTTGCATTTTGGTCAGACAAATGAGGACAAGACTTACATAGTTAGCGGTAGGGAGTATTATTGAACATGCTGTATTATTGAACAGAGAGAATTAGGGGTGCAGGTACATAGTTCCTTGAAAGTGGTGTCACAGGTAGACAGAATGGTGAAGAAGACATTTGACACATTTGCTTTCATTGGTCAGAGCATTGAATATAGGTGTTGGGACATTGGTAGGGTCACTTCTGGAGTACTATGTATAGTTCTGGTTAAAGATGTTATTAATTTATAAAGGGTGCAGAAAAGATTTGCAAGGTTGTTACCAGGACTGGAGCGTTTGAGTTATAAGGAGATGCTGTATAGGCTGAGATTGTTTTTCTCCCTGGAGCATAGGAAGCTGAGGAGTGATCTTGTAGAGGTTTATAAAATCATAAGGGTTATAGATAACATGAATAACAAAGGCCTTTTCCCAGTGTAGGGGAGTTCAAAACCAGGGGCATATTTTTAATGTATGAGGGGAAAGATTTAAAACGGATCTGATGGGCAACGTTTTCACACAAAGGGAATGAGCTGTTAGAGGAAGTCATAGAGACAGATACAGTTACAACATTTAAAGGACATTTGGACAGGTAGATGAATAGGAAAGGTTTAGAGGGATATGGGCCAAATGCAGGCAAATGGGATTAGTTTAGTTTCGGAATCCTGCTCAGCACAGATGAATTGGACCAAAGGGTCTGTTTCTGTGCTGTATGACTCTATGACCAACAAGGGATGCATTGCATAATCAAGTCTAGCGCTAACTATATGGATGGGGGTTTCAACAGCAGCAAAACTGAGATGGATGAAATTAAGGAGGTCAAAATTGGCAATCTTAGTAATGGCATGAACATGTTTTTAGAAAGTCATCTCAGTCAGATACCACACCAAGCTTGTCGACAGTCTGGTTCAGCCTCAGACAATAGCCAGGGAGAGATTTAGTAGCTAGGGAACAGTGTTTGTGGTCAGGACTGAAGACGTGGCTTCAGTTTTCATAATATTTAGTTGTAGGAAATTTCTGCTTATTTATACTGAAGAACTTGGAGTTAGTGGAACAGTTGGAAGGGACAGTGATAAAGCAAAGCTGGGAACTGATACTGTAATTTTGGATGATGTCACTGGGTGGCATGCAGCCAAGAAATGGGGGACAAATCTAAATCCTTGGGAGTAGTGTGGGACTTGGAAAAGAAGTAATTGCAAGTGAGAATCTGGCTACACTAGTTAGATTAGCATGGAACTACTCAACTGGATGATACTGGAGATACTGCCATCAACCATTACATAGGCACGTAGGTCAATCACACTAAATTGCATAAAGCTCCTCTGCTCTCAGCTGATTATTTTGTTCCAGTTATAACACTTCAGAGGAGATGAGCAGTTTCCATTGTTGATGACGAGGCTGAAATTGAAAGGATATACTTCACTGCTGCAAGTTGGCACTGCCATCTGGTGGCAATGAGCACAAACTGCTCTGTTGGGAAAACACAACATGGCCAAGATGTTTTTGGCCGGCAAATCTCACTAAGTGCCCCGTTTGCTAAATTAACTTTCCTCACATTCATTTCCAATTAATTTTGTGCTACCAATTTCCAAGAAGCCAATTTGTTTATGGGTCCCTGGGACCCTGATAAATTATGGACCTGCAATCTATCTTCTCAATCAATAAACATATGAGTGGAAGTAGGCCGTTCAGCCCGCCAGCATGCTCCTCCATTCTAGATCATAGCTATTAATCAATCACAACACCACATTACCACACTATCTCTACATCACTTGATACCATTAGTAACTGTATGAAATTTAACCACTCCAAATTAGGAACCACAGAAGATGAAACTGAGATTAATTTGAGTTAGATGAGATCTATAAAGAAAAATGAAAAGTCAGAAAGAAAGATTAGATGAACAGAAAAAAAACACAAAGAAACGAACAGTACCACAAAAATGAAAAAGAAAACATAAATGAATTGACTGAGGGAATGAGACTCCAATGTTTAATTTGTTTCCTTTTGATCCAAAGAGATTGAGCAGCACTGTAGGAACCTAAACCTATTAATTGAAAGGGCCCTTATGCAACCAAGTACCTATCTAACTTTCTGTGGCAAGTACATTTGAATGGCACCACTGACAATCATGGAGCAGTTGACTTTTCCAGCTTTAATCCAGTCATTGGAAAAGTGGTACTTTTCTTACTATTTTTCTATGAGTTGTGGTATTATTTTGATGCACATCCCTAATTGCCCTGCAGGAGGCAGTGGTGACCCACCTTCTTGAAGCACTGCCGATACATCCAAGGTGCTGTTAGAAAGAGTTCCAAGATTTGAATACAGCAGCAGTGAAGCAATGGCAGTGATGTAGTTCAAAGTCAGGTTGATGTGTGGCTTGAGGGGAAACTTACATCTGGTCCTGTTCCTTTGCATCTGCTGCCTTCTAGGTGGTAAGGATCATTGGTTTGGAAGGAATTGGTACTGGATGTCTCAGTGGGCTGTAGTATTGTATGTTGGTACAAACTGCTAACATTGTGCACATTGGTGGAGGGAGTGAATAAATAAGTTAATACGCAGTGTGCCTTTCAAATTATCTGCTTTGGCCTCAATGATATCAAGCATTTTTACTGTTGTTGGAGCAACACTCAGGCAAGTGGAAAGTGTTCCATTACAATCCTGACTTGTGCCTTTAGATGGTGAACAGACTGAAGAATAAGGAGAAAAACTACTCACTTCAGAATTCTAAATTTCAGGCCTGCTCTCATTTCCACAGTATTTATATGGTGGTTCCAAATCAGTTTCTCGTCAATGGTAACCTTCAAAATGTTGATGGGTGGGGAGTTTGGCAAAGTAAATGCCATTGAACATCAGGAGGAGGTGGGAAGATTCTCTCTTGTTGAATATATCATTTCTTGGCACTTTATTTGCATGAATGTCTAATGACACTTCCAGTTGTCAGCCCAAGCTTGAATGTTGTCCAGGTCTTGTTATATATGGACATGAACACCTTAAGCATCTGAATAGTTTTAAATGATATGTAATCATCAGTGAATAATCTCATTTTTATGATGAAGAGAAAGCCTTTGGTGAAACAGCTGAAGCTGGTTGGACCTGGAGCACTATTCCTGAGGAGTTCCTGCAGAGATGTCCTTCATGATTGTCATCCAACAGCTACAACCACCTTTCACGCTGCTGTGCCAGACTCAGTCAACTGCCGCCTTGGTGTCAAATGTGGTCACTCTTCATTCTCTTTTTGAATTTAGGTCTTTCTTCCATGTAGAGACCAAGGCTTTAATTAATTCAGGAGTCAGAGCCCTGGTGGAACTGAAACTGAGCATTCATGAGTAGGTTATTGCTACAGACGTCGTGCTTTATAACACAATTGACAATAGCTACCATCAGGTTGTGTTGGATTTGTTCTGCTTTTTGTGCACAGGTTTTAGTCCAACAGATTTATTTGGATTCTTTTGCTATAAATTCTATGATTTACGGTCCTGCTACACAACCACCTGATGACGAAGCCGCGCTTTGAAAGCTAGTGCTTGCAAATAAACCTGTTGGACTATAACCTGGTGTTGTGTGATTTTTAACTTTGTACACTCCAGTTCAACACCAGTACCTCCAAATTATATTTGTTAAGTCACTTCAAAGAATTTGGTCAGTAGGGTCTTCCCACTTCTCCTTTTGTGGGAATCATTTGCTAGATTATTTGAATTGCTGTGATTTGTGTGTTTGTTTCCATTAATTATTTCACCAGTGAAATAAATTACTTGTACAAGATTGGTTATCTGAATGGGATTATTTTCAAATTTCACATCAGCTTCGCTCACTTTCAATCCAGGAGTACTTATTTGCTGTAAATCTTCTAATTTTGACTGTCAGCACTGTAAGATAGGGTTTCTTTTCCAATAATTAGTTTTGAGTTATTTATTTTGACTCAAACTAGCATGTAAGGAATTAAAATTGTACTCAGTGAAATGCTACTGCCATTACACCATTTGGTTAAGTGGAATATGTAATTTGCTGTTGAGTCAAAATAAACAGATCCTTGAAGAGACCATTTTAATGGTTTTATTTGTCACAGGAAAAAAGGCAAATCATTTTGAACTGAAAACAATTTATGTTTCCGGACCCAGCTATATCCTAAGTTGGTTTAGTTTTGTAACCTATTCTGTAGCAGACCGATAGAATACTTTGGAATTAAGTGTTGTAATAATTTTGGATTGCTATTTTGCCATTTATGTATTTGCTAATTCTTGCAATATCATTTTGTTATATTGT
This sequence comes from Chiloscyllium plagiosum, assembly GCF_004010195.1. Lineage (NCBI taxonomy): Eukaryota > Metazoa > Chordata > Chondrichthyes > Orectolobiformes > Hemiscylliidae > Chiloscyllium > Chiloscyllium plagiosum. The sequence continues at coordinate 33,512,458 of NC_057723.1, forward strand.
GTGACACAAACTTTAGGATAGTGATAAGGTGTGATTCTTGTTAATGTGACTCCTATTTCTCTGGAGAACAGAAGAAGGAGGTAGTCTTTTCAATGTGACATTTTAATTAACTTAGTAAATAATCCTTTTTAACAATAGGATAGCTTTTGGAATTTGGAGTTTTTCAGAATACTTTAATGCATCAATTAGACATTTTGGAGAATATTAATCATAAAGAGGTGAGAGTACATATTCTTTAGGCAGACACAAACTACACTGGGAGTGCCTCATTATCTTCATAGAGATCTTAAAGTTAAAATGCTAAGAGGAACAAGCTGTAATGAAAGACAATAAATGACTGACGTGTCAGGGAACTAGTCAGGAAATAGTAGGAAGTGATATCACCACCCTTAAAGTGACCAGTCTTGAATTGGGCATACAATATCAGGCCAATCTGACATTGATTGTGTGATGCTCATGCATTGGTGAGCCAATTAGAGTTCAGACATGCCACCGATAATTTCGAGGGGGAAGTGGCAAGGGTAAAAAAGTCATAACTCTTAGCATTACAGTGTTTAGTAAGAAGACAAGACCAAAGGAGAACTTCAGTCAACAGAACAAGACCGTTTAATCAACCAAAGATCACAAGTTGGTATCCCAAAGTGGATCGACTGAAGACTATTGCCTATATTGAATCTAATTATTTTCTACTTTTATGGTTAACTTGGTAAGTTCTGTGAAACTTGTGAAAACATATTCGTACCGAGAGTGGTCTCATAGCTAATCAGGACTAGTAGACCTTTAGATTGGCTCTGTCAATGCACTCTTAAGTTGTAATTGACTTAAAAGTCTTACAATTAAAGTTCAAATGCACCCCAAACTTGACAACAATTTATAAATTACATCCTTAATATCAATTAGGACTATTAATTTGATTAACCTAGCCTTGGGAATATTTTTGACTTCCTTACTACTCTTTGAAAAGGATAGTAAGGCCATTGAGGTTAATTGCAGTATTTTTCAAATGTCGTTTCCAGAGAATTTATCCAAGAAAGCAATTTTAATTTACTACCAATGTTTGACTCATCTTTATTTTAGGATTAGTGGTGCTGGAAGAGCACAGCAGTTCAGGCAGCATCCGAGGAGCAGCAAAATCGACATTTCGGGCAAAAGCCCTTCATCAGGAATTACCTATTTTACCTCATCTTTATTTTAGACCACATTTACATCCTGAAAGTATCTTGATTCTCCTTTCACATTTGGCTGCTTACATTACAGTATTTTATGTGTTTAGCTTCTGTAACACCATTGACTGTCTCAGTTTCCAGACATTTTTAAAATTAATATTACATTCCAAATTATAAAATATCATTCATTAAATGCAGTATGTAAGAAGCTTGCAAAAGATTTCTCTTCAAAAAGGTTTCACTGAAAGAAATATAATTTTACTTTGAGGATTTAACACATTTTCCTGTCATTTCAGATATTTTTCATGCATAATATGGATTTGTGAAACAGGTATTAATCTCAATGCTGGAATTGCACTAAAATTAATCTTTTCATTAGTAATATCTTTTGAAATTTGTTAATGGGAACATTTGGTCATTTGCAGACACATTTTCTTATTCAATGGAAAATTAGACCTTTGTAACACTGAAGTTCACTGCTTTGCAATATATTTTCAGCCAGATCTATACCTAATATAAACCAGATCATTAAAATGAAGGAACAGTCTTTCAATTTTAGCATTTTAAATTACAATTGATTTTACTCAAACAAGAATTCCATGAGCAATTAGAAAATTAGTAAAAATGTATAAATTGACATGCAAAGCTTGACATTGGGCTGAATTTATTCTGAAAATTTTGTTACTATAATTTCTTAGTTGTAGAATAAAGTGTTGGATATCAGAAAATGAACAATGGCAATGTTTAAAACCTTGCTATCGTTTTCTTTAATTCAACTCTCACAAATATGGAACACAGCATTTTGCTTTATTGATGTTTGACAGAATATCCATTTCATATATGGTTTGTTCACTTTCATATTTTAATGTTTCTTTTAATTTATACACTTTTTCTAGATATTAGTTTAGATTAGATTACTTACAGCGTGGAAACAGCCCTTCGGCCCAACAAATCCACACCAACCTGCCGAAGTGCATTCCCCTACATTTACCCCTTCACCTAACACTACAGACAATTTAGCATGGCCAATTCACCTAACCTGCACATTTTTGGATTGTGGGAGGAAACCGGAGCACCCGGAGGAAACCCACGCAGACACAGGGAGAATGTGCAAACCCCACACAGAGAGTCGCCTGAGGCGGGAATTGAACCCGGGTCTCCGGCGCTGTGAGGCAACAGTGCTAACCACTGTGCCACCGTGCTGCCCATATTGGTTTAAGTAAATAATTTTGACTTATGTAATTTTAACATGTGGTTAAAATATAAGGTTTATAGTAGCCTATAGGAGTTATGTCATCTAATTTATAATTTGTGTAATCGAATAATATATTCTTAATTTCTAATTTATTGGTTTTGATGTACAAAGGAACTAAACTTGTTAATCTTTTGTGAATGGGTGAAAAGGTTGTGTAGTGATAACGTCACCAGACTAGTTATCCAGAGACCTAGGCTAATGCTCTGGAGAATGAACTGAAATTCCACAATGGTAGATGGTGATATTTTAATTGAATACATATCTAGTTAGTCTGATGGCATCATGTCACCATTGTTGATTGTTGTATAAGTCCACCTGGGAGGATAGGTACACCAACGTCAGTGTCTTTGAAGTAGCCAATAACACCAGCATGAAGACCATAATAATCTGAAAGCAACTCCGCTAGGCGGGTGACATGCTTAGGATGTCTGAGCTTCAAGTATCAAAACAAATCTTCTCCAGCTCAAGGAAGCCATTTGAGTGAGAGGAGGACAATGAAAGCATTTCAAAGACACCTTGAAAGCTCCCCTCAAGAAATGCAAGATAGATGTCAATGCATGGGAGAACTTTGATCAGAAGACACTCACTTTGTGGAAGCTATTATATAAAGAGAAACAATTCTTTGAGAACCTCTCAGCCAGAGAAATTATGGAAAAGGAACCAGAGAATGGAATGCTAGTGATCCCAACACCAAGCACCAATTCCACCTTCGAGAAACACCTGCCAAATGTGTGGTCAGAGGTGTGACTGTAGGATTGGGCTAATCATCCCCACTAGAACCCACACAACACGTGACTAGTGACATAGAATTTCTAAGGTGAACAATCAAACGTGTTAGTGAGTGATTGCCAAAGACAAAACCCGTTTGTTTCACTAATGTCCCGTTTGGGAAAGCAATCTATTATTCTTGCATCTTCTACTCTACATGTGACTTCAGACCCACAGCAAAGTGGTTGAATCTTAGCTACTCTCTGAAATCGCCACTAAGTTCAAGGGACAATTAGGGCTGTACATGCCTCATAAACCAGTTATGCCCAAATCTCATAAATGAAAGAGAACTACATAAAATAGCAGATAAAATCAACAATTAAGATACAAAACATAGAATTAGCAGCAACATTAGTTTTGCCTTAGTGCAACAATACCATGGAGAAATATGACAAATTTTAACATTTCTAAACTGTAAAGAGGTGACACAGATTAGAAATGACAAGTGAGTCCAAAATAATACAAATTAAAAGACTTATGATTTAGCTTCTGAATTATTTGTAAAAAGTAGATAGTAGAATATTAACGATTGAGCAGTTGATTTTGTTCAGATAGGAGACTGTTGAAAGTCAAGCAGTTGATTTCAAGATTTTTAACTTTTCTGCTTACTTGAAATACTTCTGTCCAGTTTACATTTGACTGGCTTGCTGGCAAGGTACCTTCTAGCACTCAGACTGAAAGCATGCTTTATTAGCAACACAGAGGTGACTCATGGTTGGACTTTGGCTGAGACCTTCATAGCTAGCGCTCAAGCCCAGGCTAGTATACAAGAGTATCTCATCTCACTAGCACACAGAGACCAAGGTTAAAGTGGCTTTAAGCAGTCTTCTTGTGTATTCCTGCAGGGAAAATAACTCAAACATGCCTGTCTCTCTTTTGCTATATTTGATGGATCATATTCACAGTCTGAGATATCTCCCAGGAGATTATAGATCTGCTTATAATGCTTTTTCTTTTTTTAAAATCTATCTCTTTGAACCTTCCTTGACATCTCACCAAGTGAAATATTTCAGTGCCTTTCTCTAACTATATTCCTCTCTTTCTCTCCCTCCCCTCTCTCTTTCTCCAGTCAGCCACTGAATTTATATCCACTGTATTTTGGCTGTATCAGTCATCTTTTAAAAACACGTGTTGGCATTGAAGTTTGATATGTCCATAGCTGACCTGGGGTTTTAATGCATGGTCATGACACTTCTCCCACACAGTAAATTGATTGTTGATAAATTGATAAGTTGATAGATTGATTCGCATAGAGAATAGTCACAGCCTTGAAAGTTATGATCCTTCAAGTGCTTATCCATGTACTTTATAAAGTTGTGTGGTTTCCCCTTCTACTACCTTCCCAGTGACTTCCAGATTCCCACCACCCTCTGGGTAAATCATTGTTTCCTAAAATCCCATCTAAACCTCCAGCCCTCCACCTTAAAATTGTGCCCTTCCATTATTGACCCTTCACTAAGGGGAACAGCTGCTACCCATCTACCCTTTTCATGCCCCTTATAAGTTTACAGATCTCAAACAGCCTTCTTTACTCTAAAGAAAGCGAACAAAGCTTATCCGGCCTATCGTCATAGCTAATACTCTCCAACCAATATTCTGATGAATCACTTCTTCACCCCCTCCAGTGCAATGACATCCTTCCAACAGTGAGGCAACTAGAAGTGTAGACAGTATTCCAGCCATGTCCCAATGAAAGATTTGTACAGCTCCAACAAAATCTCCCTGCTCTTATAATCTATGCCATGTTGAGAAAAACAAGTGTCCTGTATGCCTTCATAACCATCTCATTAACATGTCCTACCACCTGCAGGGATCTGAAGATGAGCATCCAAGATTCCTCTGTTTCTCTGAGCTTCCTAGTGCTGTGCCATTCATTGAGTACACCCTTGCCTTGTTACTTCTTCCAAAGTGTATCAACTCACACTTTTCAGGGTTAAATTCCATCTGCCACTGATGTGCCCATCTGATCCATCTATATCTTCCTTTAATCTAAGACCTTCTTCCTCATTATTAATTACCCAGCCAACCTTCATGTCATATCATAACACCCACATTCTCATCTATAATGTTTATAAGGCACCCAACTCTGATCCCTGTTGTACTCCACAGGACACCAGCCTCCAATCACACAAATGTCACCTATCAGTAAGCTAGATCCATCTTGCCAAATTACCCTGGATCCCATGTGCTTTTACCTTCTTGATCAGTTTGCATGTGAGACCTTGTTAAGGCTTTGTTGAAAGCCATATGAACTGCATAAATTACATTACCTTCAACTGCACATCTGATCATCTCCTCAAAAAATTCAGTCAATTATATTCAGCTTGACCTCCCTTTGATGAGGCCATGCTGATTATCCCTGATCAACCCTTGTTTCTCCAAACGGGGATTGATTCTGTCCCTAGAATGTTCTCCAACAGTTTCCCAACCCTCTTTGAAATAAGGGCCAACATTTTATTAGCCTTCCTGATGATCTGCTTCACCCATATACAAGTACCCCAAGTTCCTTTATGTTGCAGCTTTCTGCAGTTTTTCTCCATTAAATAATACTCATTTCTTTAGTTCTCTCTTGCAAAATAAACAACTTCACATTTTCCCACATTATACTTTGTTTGCCCACTTCCTTAACCTGTCAATATCTCTCTGTAATTTGTTTGTGTCCCTCTTGCAACCTGCCTTTTCATCTATTTTTGCGTCATCTGTAAATGTGGCTATAATATATTCGCTTCCTTTCTCCCAATCATTTATATATATTGTAAACAACACTGATCCCTGTGAAACCCCACTGGTTACACAATGACAACCAAAAAAAAACACCTTTCTCTGTTCCCTAAACATCAGCCAATTCTCTATCCATGCCAATATACTACCTCCAACACCATGAGCTTTTATCTTATGACTTAACCTTTTGTCAGTCATCTTATTGAATGCTTTCTGGAAGTCCAAATACAACACATCTACTAGTTCCCCTCTATCCACTCCTCGAAAAATTCTGATAAATTAGTCAGGCACAATTTCCCTTTCACAAAGCCACACTGACTCTGCTTTATTAGGTTATGATTTTATAAATGTGCTGCTATTATTTGTGAGAGGGGAAAGATATAAAAGAGGCCTAAGGGGCAACTTTTTCATGCAGACAATGGTACGTGTATGGAATGAGCTGCCAGAGGAAGTGGTGGAGGCTGGTACAATTGCAACATTTAAAAGGCATTTGGATGGGTATATGAAGAGAAAGGGTTTGGAGGGATATGGGCCGGGTGCTGGCAGGTGGCACGAGATTGGGTTGGGATATCTGGTCGGCATGGACGGGTTGGACCGAAGGGTCTGTTTTCATGCTGTACATCTCTATGACTCTATAATTGATTCCAAAATATGTCCAAAAATAAATGTTAGGCTAGCCAGCCTCCAGTTACCCACTTTTCTCCTCTCTTTTGAATAAGAGTTTTGCATTAGTAACTTTCCAATCCTTTGGTACTTCTCCAGAGTCCAAGAATTTTTGGAAAATTACAACTGATGTATCCACTATCTTTGCAGGTACTTCTTTTAAGATCCTAGGATGCAAAGCATCAGAACTAGGGGACTTACCTGCCTTTAGCTCCAATAGTTTATCTGATACTACATCTCTAGTGATGTAGTATCAGATTCCTCCCCCATATTCATTAGTGATTATAGGGTGTTCGAAGTATTTTCCACTGAAAAGACTGACACAAAATGTCTCCAATAGGCCCTCCTTTGACTTGCTGCCTTTGCATCTGCTAAAAATTGCTCTTTTCCTTCTGAGCTAATCCTGGATATTACTGGGCATGCAGAGTTCTCTGGGATTGTTGTTCCTGCATTTCATCCTGAAGGGAGCAAGTTGGACCTGCATCTCCTTTTTGAATGTCCTCATTATTCTGGTGTAGATTTTTCCTCAAGTATCTGCTCCCTATCCAATTTGGTCTTATTTAATAAAACTTGTCTTTTGCCATTCTAAAGCCTTTTTTGCAGACCATCTTTTTCTTTTTCCATAACAAACTTTCTCTAGCCTCAGTCAATTATATATCTTCAGTTCTAACTGGGTTTATCTCGGTTCTGGATAGGGCATCTACAATCACACTTCATTTCCTGGTAATTTTGGTGATTTTTAAACAGTACAATTAAAGGGATAAATCGAATAACCAGGCCATCATGCTCATTCGCCACTAAATAAGCTGACATCAACATTGACTGCGGTCTCATTGTAGCCTTTTCAGACATTTATTTCAAAGTGTTTGAGGCCTAGTTATAAATTAAGTTTTAATAAAAAATTAAACTAAGAACTACAGATGCTGGAGATCTGAAACAAAAGAAAACAGAAATTGCTGGAGAAACTCAACATGTCTGGCAGCATCTGTGGGAGAAAACAGAGTTAATGTTTCATGTTCTGTGACCATTCTTTAGAACTGAAGGGTTTCTTTCTGTTCTGTGAAGTATCATCTCTCATGCTTGTTTGGTTATTGAAGGAGTACCCATTCATCTCTCTATTCCGGATTCATCTGAAGGAGGAAAACTTCTACCCCAATGTCATTGCATCAATGTCTACTTTAAAAGCTTGGTTAAAATTTGGAACTTCAAGCACAGACTCGCTTATTAAAATGGCTTCAACTTTTCATTAAGTTCTCTGATATTTCTCAGTCCATATGACCTTTGCTTTTGTTTAGATTAGATTACTTACAGTGTGGAAACAGGCCCTTCGGCCCAACAAGTCCACACCGCAATTTAGCATGGCCAATTCACCTGACCTGCACATCTTTGAACTGTGGGAGGAAACCAGAGCACCCGGAGGAAACCCACGCAGGCACGGGGAGAATGTGCAAACTCCACACAGACAGTCGCCTGAGGCGGGAATTGAACCCAGGTCTCTGGCGCTGTGAGGCAGCAGTGCTAACCACTGTGTCACCGTGACATTCTGTAGGGAGTCTATCAGCAGCATGGCAAATGTGCTGAAATTTAGGTAAACCTTCAATCAAACGCACATAACTCCAAGAATCTTATGATTTATGCCTTGTTGTGGGAGCTGAGAACAATGCCAAAACTTACACTTTTGCAGCCCAAGTGGTACTTATCCTTGAACCATCATATACCTGAGATATGTAACTTAAGCCTTAGTAAACTAATTTGTTGCAAGACTGAACAGAAGCTCAACTGACTGCATTTTCTGGAAAAAAAGTGCTCTAAGTGTGTTTGCCAGGTGTGGCTGTAGATCAGGAAGTTGTCAAAGTACGCTACGCAATTAGATAAGCCTGCCACTATCTGTTTCATCAAGGTGGCTGCATTTCAGAGTCTGAATGGTATGACTCAATACTCATATAACCTACCCAGTGTAATAAAAGCAAAAATTTCTTTTGCCTGAGTAGTCAAGAAAACTTGGAGAAAGTGAGGACTGCAGATGCTGGAGATCAGAGCTAAGATTAGAGTGGTGCTGGAAAAGCACAGCAGGTCAGGCAGCATCCAAGGAGCAGGACGATCGACATTTCGGGTATAAGCTCTTCACTAGGAATGAGGCTTGCGGGCCGAGGGGCTGAGAGATAAATGGGAGGGGGGTCAGGTTGGGGAGAAGGTAGCTGATAATGTGATAGGTAGATGAAGGTCAGGGGGGAAGATGATAGGTCGGAGAGGAGGGTGGAGTGGATAGGTGGGAATGAAGATGGACTGGTCAAGAGGGCGGTGCCGAGTTGGAGGCTTGGGACTGGGATAAGGTGGGAGGAGGGGAAATGAGGAAATTGGTGAAATCCACATTGACCCCGTGTGGTTGCAGGATCCCAAAGCGTGCTCTAAGTGTGTCCCAATGAGGCATTCTTCCTCCAGGCATCAGGTGGTAAGGGTTTGGTGATGGAGCTTGCCAGAACCTCAAGATTAAACATATCTTAAAATTATAAGCTGCTTTACTTACTGGATAGGAATTGGCTTTAAACAATGTCTTAACCTTTCAGTTGTCAGTGTGGATTCTTGTGAAGTCATCTAGCTTGGGTATATGCACAGTTGTAGAGCTCCAGCCACTGCAGCTAGGCTTATTAATTGCTGCTCCAGCATCTCGTTAATCTCCATCTTAACTCTGGCCAGCTTCTCTGGGCCTAGTCAATAGGGGCAGAGGCCTCTCCTACATCCAATTCATGTCGAGCTAGAATGGTGCATCCTGGCTTGTCTCTGTATACAGGACACCTTTAAACCCAGTGAACAGCCTTGTTAGGTCTTCTCACTATTCTACTCCCAAGTGGGCAAAAAGGAAGTCAAAGCTTGCTAGTATTTCTTTATTGAATTTCTTTGCCCACTACACATCGGTGACAATGGATAGATCTTTACATGCTGCCCCCTTCTTGGTGATGGTATTGCTTTATTATCTTGATATGAGAATCTTGCATTTTTTCCCTGATCTGATGTCCCGATTAGTTAATTCACTTCCTGAGCTTCTTGACTACTCTATACAGGTCACTGAACTAGGCTGTTAAAGATTGACCTGATATTGATAGGACCCATAACATAAAGGACAGATTTTTCCCAGCTTCTGAATGACATGAGCAATGGTGAGACGGTTGGGAAAGTTTGGTGAGAATGAAAAAATGAGATTTTCGATGTCAAGAAAAAGGTCTGATTTCCCACTTAGGGTTTTAATAGCTAGACGAGAATCTTTCCAGAGAGCACGGAGCAGTCTATTAGCATACATTGACACCTCATCATGAATGAGTATAACCTCATTTGTATGCAGATTGCTCTTCTTCCAGGTACCAATGAGAATCAAGATAGTGCCATTTCCTGAATAAAAAGTCAGAGCAGTAACCTCACAGCTACAGCTCTTCTCTGGGCCTCCATCTCGGCCAACGTTCCCAAACATCTCAGGCTCTTGGACAGTGAAACATAGAAACAGAAAATAGCTGCAGGAATAAGCTATTCAGCCCTTCAAACTTGCAATCCCATTTAACACAATCATGGCTGATCATGAAATCTCAATATTCCATTCTCACCCTCTCCCCCTCTCACTACAGCCAGGTTCTCAGGGCCAAATTCTGGGGATTCACCTCCTTGACCACTTTCCCCATTCCCTTCACAGGGTATATCTTGAGGACCTCCTGCCCACCCTGTAGGAATATGACCTCTCGTCTCTTTTATTCCACTTCCTGTTGTGCCACGTCGGAGAAACTGTGAGCACACTTGACCTGTTACTCCATTGGCAGTTTACTTTGTCCCCTCAAAGAATTTATTTCCACAGTTGCTTTAGCCAGCGTACACCTCCCTTTTATGAGAGATTGGCTGCCTTAAAGGAGAATAGCCTAATAGTAAGTTGGCTATTTTTATGTGCACCTAGGCCTTCTATGGCAGAGGTACCTACTCAGCAGTACATATTGATTTGGTTTGTGTATAACATCATAGAGATGGACAAGCAGCAGGAAGTTTGTGGATAGTCTGGATTACCTCAAATGAATGTGGGGTAATCAAGCACGTCAAAACCATGTCAGCTGATAGGCATAATTGAATTCTAGTCCTGAGAATTGTTACAGTTTTTTTCAATAAGAGCAAACAACTATATTATTTCATTGAGAATAACAGCAAGTTCAACACTCAGAATCAAATCACAGGCTCCAATTTATAAGGACCTAGTACTGTAATCTGTGTACAGTATTTAATTTGACACATTTGCACTAATTATTGTCCCACTGATTTTGTACTGGATTGAATCTGCCTGGATTTTATGAACCTGCTAGCTTAGATATCTGACTGAAGGATCTGAAATGCACATCCTATGTAAAAGGGGAACAACATGTTTGGGTTGCTTAGAGGTAGACTGGAGCATTTCAAAAGCCGTTTCTGAAGATTATAGCAGCGATAGCAAGATAAAGATAAGGTCACTGTCAGGTCATTGAACTGAGTGACCTTTTGGGGGATTTTGTTCATGTCTCAAAAACAATTAGAATGACAGCCAAATAAGGAACAAAGGCAATACAACAGTGAACGGAAAGGTCACATTTTCAATTAAACTGACATCCAACCCTTCTTTTAGGTGATTGACCAGAGCAGAAAGACAGAAAGAGTCAAATGTTAAATTTCCAGGGAAGAAAATCACACACAAAAAAATTTTGAGCTATGCGGTCAAAGCTGACACTCTTTTACAGTCTGTAAGATCCAGAATTAGAGCCTTTTGGTGGCACATTTGTACCAGTGCTACCTTGATGCCAAGACCAATTACTGTCATCTGTCTTTTGGAAATATGCTGTCTTGTCCATATTTCAACCAAGGTTGTAATGATGTTTGGAGACAGATGTTCTGGATAGAATCCATACTGAGCATCAATGAGATGCAGATGGGTAGCTTAACTAAATGATTAAGGGCGGGCTATAAATGTTAATTTTTAAGTTTTTTTCAAAACCTTTGATCAATCTCAGAAAAAGATTTTGAGGAAGAATCTTGAAGTCATGGAGATGGTAGAGTTAACATGTAAATCCAAATAAGTTTGCTTATTAAGTATTTCAAAAGTTTCAATTCACTGCAGACTCCACTAGGTGGTAGACTTGGCAAGGTTTTGTTTTGTGATTTTCCTTACTGAGCGATGTTACATTATAAATGTTGAAATCTTAACTGCTGCAAATAGAATTTTAAAGTTCATTTTTCTTCTTTCACTTGATTATCCTATTGATCATATGCATTGTCAAAATAACATCAACTTATTTGAGTGTTTTAGTTAATAATAAAGTAGGAGAAAGTAATAAATAATAAAGTATTCTTGTAGAAATTCCTTCCACTAAATCAAGTATAATGTTACACGAATTAGTAAACAAAGGTATAGTTTCAGATGCTTTGTTCAAATTTCTAGGCTAGAATTCTACGTTTCTTGTAATATTTTTAATAATGGTATAGTTTCTATTATGTCATGTAATTTACTGTACAGGGCAGAAAGTTTTGTCTATAAGACCTGTTCTGTGCATTAAGGCAAGTAAGTATCAATATGGATGTGTTACATGATGAGAAGATAAGACAGAATCCCCATCACATCATCTAACCAAAATTTGCTTCCACTGCACTTCAAGCAAGATTATCTCAAGTATTGATCAATGTTTTCATGAAGTTCTTACTTGCATCTGTACCAAATGTCTCTCTCAGCAATAATGAACTATGCCACCTTTTGTAGCAGGCAGTACATCTTTAGTAAATGCTCTGCAATTAACTTATCCTGTTCAATGTTTTGCATGTGATCCTCCATCAGCTCTACTTTCTCCAGTCTTTGACAATATGAATTAGACATTTGGATCTTAAGGTCTCACTTATGTCTTGAAGACTAAACCTAAACAACGTTCCCATGAATAAGACTAAGCTTCAGCTTTACTATGATATCTTCCAAAATGACCCCGCAATATGATGAAATGTTTTATATCTTTATTGCTACCCCATAGCTGTATGATATGTTTAATGTTAGTAGTGCCCAGTTCACTTTCAGCTATTTCTACATTAACTGTGAATATTTTTATTTTATCCATTTTACCTTAGAAACATATAATGTGGAAACAGTCCATGCCGACCCTCCAAAGAGTAATCCACCCAGATCCATTCCCCTACCCCATGTTTCCCCTGACTAATGCACCTAACATACACATCCCTGAACACTATGAGCAATTTAGCATAGCCAGTTCACCTAATCTGCACATCTTTCAATTGAGAGAGGAAACTGGAGCACCCAGAGGAAACCCACACAGACACAGGGAGAATGTGCAAACTCCACACAGTCACCCGAGGCTGGAATCAAACTGGGTCCCTGGCGCTGTGAGGCAGCAGTGCTAACTACTGAGCCACTGTGCCACCACCTTCTACTGTACTATTTTGCATTTCCCTGTATTGAATTTTATCTGACAATTATTTCTCAATTGCAGTTCTTAACCAATTTGTTTTGTTCATTAGTGGCTACTTCATTTGTACTTGACTATCTGCTTCTCAGTTTAGCATTGTCTGAAAACTTGATCAGTTTACATTAGGTTTTGCATTAATATCAATCATCATTCAGAACAGCATATGCCCAACAATGAACCCTGTTATATTCCATCCTGTACTACCCTTCTGTCCTCACATAAAAATGTAACAATACAAGAAATAGAAGCAGGAGTTGATGATGTGCTTGAGACTGCCCGACCATACAATAAAATCATGGCTGATCTTCAACCTCAACTCCCAATTCCCTCTTTGTCCATTTCTCATGCTTCCCTGAAAGATCAAAAATCTCTTTGTCTCAACCTCAAATAAACCAAATAGTAAAGTACCTACAACCCTCTGAAATAGAGAACTTCAATGATATATAACATTAAATATGAAGAAATCTTTCCTACTTTCAATCTAAAATGATCAATCCTTCATTCTGAGGATGAGCCCTTGTATTCTGGATTCCCCAAATGAAATACCAAATTTCAGCATTCAACCTATGAGGCCTCCTAAGAACTTTGTACAAAAGCAGAACTTGCTGGAAAAACTCAGCAGTTTTGGCAGAACTATCAGTTTGGAGGAAGGGTCACTCAAGCCGAAACATTAACTTTGATTTCTCTCCACAGATGCTGCCATACCTGCTGAGCATTTCCAGCAATTTTTGTTTTTGTTTCTGATTTACAGTATCTGCAGTTCTTTTGGTCATTATTAAGACTCTTATACATTTCATCCTTACATGATCCAGAGAGAATTGCTTTAATTTACTGAGCCTTTCATCATGACAATTCTTCTCTTATTTGGAGGCAATCTAGCGAATCTCCACTATACTCTTTCTAGGTGAGTATGTCCTTCTTTAGATATGGAGACCAGAACTGACCAATTCTCCATATGTTGTCTCACCAAAGCCCTACATAGCTGTCGCAAGATTTCCCTTACTCTAATATCACTCCACTGGACAATACATTTTGTTAAGGATTTGTTCACATGATGTGGGCATTGCTGGTTCAAACAGCAATCATTGACCATTCTTAATTGTCCTTAAGAAAGTGAAATTGATCTGCCTTCATGCACTAGCAATCCATAAAGGGATAAGCATGTTTACAGTGCTATGAGGAGGGTGTAGAAGTTTGACCCAGCACTTGTGAAGGAATGTCAATTTAATCCCAGTTCAGGATGATGTTCCAATTCATCTGCTACCCTTATCCATTTAGGTGATGGAGATCATGGATTTGGAAGGAGCTGTTGAAGAAGCCTTAGTGAGTTGTTGCAGTGCATTTGGTAAATGTTACAAATTGTTGACACTATGCATCAGAGGCGGAAGGAGTAAGTATTGAAGATAGTGGATGGAATGCCAAAAGAGCAGTTGCTTTGTCCTGGGTGTTCTTAAACTTCTTGTTTCAACTTGTTTCAAGCTACAGCCATCTAGACAAGTTGTAAACATTCCATCACACTGCTAATTTTTCCTTATGGGTGGTGGACAAACTTTGGTGAGTCAGAAGACGCGGTATTAGATTCCCTACAGATTCCCTACAGTGTGGAAACAGGCCCTTCAGCCCAATAAGTCCACACCGATCCTCCGAAGAGTAACCCACCCAGTCCCATTTCCCTCTGACTAATGCTCCTAACAATATGGGCAATTTAGCATGACCAATTCACCTGACCTGCACATCTTTGGACTGTGGGAGGAAACTGGAGCACCCGGAGGAAACCCACGCAGACACGAGGAGAATGTGCCAACCTCACACAGACAGCCACCCAAGGCTGGAATTGAACCTGGGTCCCTGGTGCTGTGAGGCAGCAGTGCTAACCACTGAGCCACTGTGCCTCCCCCCCTTAGAATGTCTAGTCTTTAACCTGCTTTTGCAGGTACAGTATTTACATTGCTCATCTCATTAAGTTTCTGGCCAATTGGAACCCAAAGTATTGATAGTGGAGGATTCAACAATGAAAAGTCATTGGATGTCAATGGGAATCTTTTGATTCTCTTTCATTGATGATGTTCATTGTCTAGCCTTCATGCGATGCAAGTGTTGTTTGCCATTTGACAACCTAAGTTTGGGTACTGTCCAGGTCTTGCTGCATATGGACATAGACTCATTCAGTATCTGTGGACAGTTCTGGATATAAGTTTGCTCGCTGAGCTGGAAGGTTCATTTTCAGACGTTTTGTCACTGTACTAGGTAACATCATCAATGAGCTTCTGGATGAACCACTGGGGGCATGGCCCACTTTCTGTTTATGTGTTTAGGTTTCCTTGGGTTGGTGACACCATTTCCTGTGGTGACACTTTCCTGTGGTGATGTCATTTCCTGTTCTTTTTCTCAGGGGGTGGTAAATGGGATCCATGTCAATGTGTTTGTTGACAGAGTTCTGGTTGGAATGGCATGCTTCTAGGAATTCTCATGCATGTCTCTGCTTGGCTTGTCCTAGCATGGATGTGTTATCCCAATCGAAATGATGTCCTTCTTCATCTGTATGTAAGGATACTAGTGAGAGTGGGTTATGTCTTTTTGTGGCTAATTGATGTTCATTTATCTTGCTGGCTAATTTTCTGCCTGCTTGTCCAATATAGTGTTTGTTACAGTTCTTGCAAGTAAATGACATTGGTTTTGTTTGTTGTTATAGACACATTGACTTAGATCCCATTTACCACCATCTTGAGCGGTAGCACAATGGTTAGCACTGCTGCCTCACAGCACCAGGGCACAAGGTTCGATTCTAGCCTCAGGCAACTGTCTGTGTGGAGTTTGCACATTTTCCCCCAGGTGCTCCGGTTTCCTCCGACAGTCCAAAGATGTGCAGGTCAGGTGAATTGGCCATGCTAAATTGCCCATAGTGTTAGGTGCATTAGTCAGAGGGAAATGGGTCTGGGCGGGTTACTCTTTGGAGGATTGGTGTGGACTGGTTGGGCCGAAGGGCCTGTTTCCCACTGGAGGGAATAAGAGGGTGCAAGAGCGTATAACTGGGGTGGGAGGTGTCTTTGATTATATTGGTTTTATGATTATGACTCTGGAAGCAGCAGGAAGTATAGATGGAGTCAGTGGATGGGAGGCTGGATTGTGTAATGCCCTGGGCTGTGCTCGTGACTCTCTGCAGTTTCTTGCGGTCTTGGGAACAGCAGTTGTCATACCACACTATAATGCATCCAGACAAGATACTTTGTATGATGCATCTATAAAAATTGGTAAGGTGACACATCTGTAAAAATTGGTAAGAGTCCTTGTGGAAATGCTGAATTTCCTTAGCCACCTGAGGAAGTAGACGCATTGTTGTGCTTTCTAGGCCATTGTGTTGATATGGACAAACCAGGACAGATCGTTGGTGATCATCACTCCCAGGAACTTGATGCTCTCGACCATTTCCACCTCAGCACCACTGAAGCAGACAGGGGCATGCCCTCCACTCCACTTTCTGAAGTCAGTGACCAGCTCCTTCATTCTGATGATGTTGATGGAGTTCTCTTTACACAATTCTGCTAAACATTCGATCTCCTTTCTGTATTCCATCTCATTGTTATTTGAGATCTGACCTACAATGGTGGTTTGTTAGCAAACTTGTAAATGGAATTGGTGTGGAATTTGGCCACACAGGTGTGTGTGTGTAGAAGGAATATAATAGGGGGCTGAGTATACTGCCTTGCAGGGCACTGGTGTTGAGGATCATAGTGGAGGAGGTGTTGTCACTGATTCTTACTGACTGTGATCTATTGGATCAGGAAGTCGAGGATCCAGTTACTGAAGGGGGAACCAAGACCTAGGTCTCAGAGTTTAGAGATGAGCTTGTTTAGAATTATGATGTTGACGGTGGAGCTGTAGTCAATATATGTGAGCCTGAAGTGTGTATCCTTGTTACTCAAATGTTCAGGTTTGAGTGTAGGGCCAGAGAAATAGTGTCTGCCATGGAGTTGTTGTGCCGGTAGGCAAATTGCAATGGATCAAGGCAATCTGGGAATTGAGTTGATGTGACTAATCTCTCAAAGCACTTTTTAATTATGGAGTTTAGAGACACTAGGCTGTCGTTATTGAGGCACACTGCATAATTTTTCTTTGGGACTGGGGTGATGATGGTCTTCTTGAAGCAGGTGGGGACTTCAGATGGTACTAAGGAGAGGTTATTCCTGCCAGCTGGTCCACACAGGATCTGAGTGCACAACCAGAGGTTCCATCCAAGCCAGTCACTTTCCATGGGTTCATTCTCAAGAAGACTGGTTTGACGTCTTCAGTAGTAACCATGGATACAGATGTATCCGAGGCTGTTGGGATAGGTGATATCATTTCACTGACCTTCTGTTCAAAGCAGACTTAGATGCATTGAGCTTATCAAGTAGGGATGGATTGTTGCCTGCGAATGTTCAACTTTGCTTTGTAACCCATTATGTCATGTAAGCCTTGCCACAACCGACGGGTGTCCATGTACTTAGTCTGGGTCCCAAGCTTATTTGGTATTGCGTCTTGGTGTCTCTGATGGCTTTACAAAGGTCATTCCTGGATTTCCTGCATAGGTCAGGGTCACCCAACCTGAACACCTCAGACCTGGACTTCTGTATGGAGTGGATCTCCCTGTTCACCCTTGGTTTCCGGTTGGGGAACATTTGGATTAACTTCTTTGGCATGCAGTCATCAACAACATAATAACAAAGTCTATAACAGTAGTGGCATACTTGTTGAGGGTGGCCACTAAGTTGTTGAATGTAGACCAGTCCATTGACTCTAAGCAGTCTTGTAGAAGCCCCTTCATTGCCTTAGACCTACACTGCACCACTTTCTATACTGGGTCCTTTTGTTCCAATTTCTGCTGGTAAGCCGGGAAGAGAAGCACAGCATTGTGGTCTGATATTCCAAAATGCGGACAGGGTTGGAGCGATCACCATCTTTTATAGTTGTGTCACAATTGCCAAGGATGTTCAGATCTCTGGTGAACCAGGAGATGTATTGATGGTATTTTGGTAGCATTCTTGAGGTTGGCCTAGTTGAAGTTCCCAGCTACAATGAACAAGGTCTCAGGGAATTCAGTCTCAAAACTGTAGCATTGTATACAACATCAAGGGCACTGTTCACTTCTGGATGGCTGGGATGTGGACCACTGTCAGTATAGTGGAGGTGAACTTGCATGGCAGGTAGTAGGGATGGCACTTTAGTGTAAGATATTCTAGGTCTGGGGAGCAGTAACTCGCCAGGTTCACCATGTCTGAGCACCATGAGGTGTTGATCAGGAAGGTGTTGATCTTCATTATAATAGAAGAACGGTTATTACTGAAGCAGTTGAAGATGTAGGACCCTCACCGGAAGAAGATATAAAAGGGACCTAAGGGACAAATTTTTCACACAGAGGGTTGTGCATTTTTGGAATGAGCTGCCAGAGGAAATTGTGGAGGCTGTTACAATTGCAGTATTTAAAACGCATCTGGATGGATATATGAATAGGAAGGGTTTAGAAGGATATGGCAAAGTGCTGGCAAATGGGACTAGATTAGGTTAGGATATCTGGTCAGCATAGGCGGGTTGGACAGAATCGTCTGTTTCTGTGCTGTACATCTCTATGACTCTAAATCCTACAATCATATCCTGGAATCAAGATGTTATACCTCTAACAACCACAACCATTTTCCTCTGTGCTAAGTATGACTCCAAACAGCATTGATTTTCATTGACTCCAGTTTGGTCAGGGATTTTTAATGTCATACTCAGTCAAATGCACCCTTTACACATTCAGTTTGCTTTCTATCAACCTATCTCATACCCATGCCTAGGATTTACTAATAATTTCAGCTGCACTAACAGCTGAATGAGAGGTTCTCATGAGATGATTTTTGGAAATCTCACCTACAATATCACTTCATTTTTTATGATAACTCTTTAAAACCAACATCAGGGATGTTAGTCAACCATTATCTTTCCTTTTTAAAGCTAAGCTGGCTTTCATTCATGAAATTACGATCGTACATGTCCTCCTCAATTTTTCTTCTGATGCTTGCTTCTAGATTTTATGAAGTATTAATTTTAAAGTATGACATATGCGGTTGTCTGGATTAGATTAATTTACTTTTTGAATACAAGTACCACATTAATTACGTTCAAATCTGATAGGATGTCTGCAAATAGCATTGACTTGCTCATTTTTGTTAGTATTTTTCATTTATATTCTCCTTTCATATTCTGATATTGATACAACACAACATTAATGATTGGTTTATTTTGAGCAGTTTAAACTGCTATAGAACCTCCGATGTAATGTCAACTCTCCAGAACTGCATTCATTACTTTTGTCATTGCATAGCATATTGCGATAATATTCTCTAATCAAAACTTCAAAGAGTACTCATTTAATACACCAACTATTCCTTACTGTTCTCAGTTTCATCTTAATTAGTATTTTATTTTTCTCATCCTGTTGTGTAATAGCTCAGAGAGACATTCTTCCTGTTACGATTAGGATATTCATTTCTGGTTCCTCTTTGCTCCTTTAATATGTTTTGACATGCTTATGAAGGTATGTCCCCTTGGACACCATTAGAGGTCACTTTACAACAAACGTCATTTGGATAGCAATTGAGAATAGGATTCCTCTCCTCTGCTTACAGTCTGGAGCGTCAACTAGGAATCAAATTTAAGATTTCTGCTTTTTGTAGCTAGTATCACACAAAGTAGTCATTTTAAAGCTGCTGTAGATTAAAATCATGTGTTTAGGTATTCATCCAATGCAAACAGTTGTTATCCCTGCATCTACAAACCAACCCTCCCCTACCCCCACGAGAAAACCATCCCCCTTTCCCTGACCATTCTTCAGCATTCTCAATTTATGCAAACAGGCCACATCAAGGAACAGTCCTCTGATCATACAGTGGGGCATCACTTTCAGTTCCAGTCAGTCTGACCCACACTCAGTGTACTCAGTGCGAGAGAGTTGTGAAATGCTATTAAATGGGGGCGGCACAGTGGCACAGTGGTTAGCACTGCTGCCTCACAGCGCCAGAGACCCGGGTTCAATTCCTGTCTCAGGCGACTCTCTGTGTGGAGTTTGCCCATTCTCCCCGTGTCTGCGTGGGTTTCCTCCGGGTGCTCCAGTTTCCTCCCACAATCCAAAAATGTGCAGGTTAGGTGAATTGGCCATGCTAAATTGCCCGTAGTGTTAGGTGAAGGGGTAAATATAGGGGAATGGGTTTGGGTGGGTTGCGCTTCGGCGGGTTGATGTGGACTTGGTGGGCCGAAGGGCCTGTTTCCATACTGTAAGTAATCTAATCTAAATCATAATGAAACAAACTCTTCTGGATTCAAATAGACTGTCTATTGATGGTTGAGTGTGTGAAAATTGTAGTTTAAAAATATTAATTATAATTTATAAATCATAAATGCATGTTTAATTCTTATTAAAGATGTGACAGTATTTGTTGCACAGCTAAAAATCTTCTTTTATTGCTTTCACTAACATTAGCAGATCCTATAGATGGAAGTGTAAACCATTATAAATAGAAAAGTAAGAACAGTTTGAAAAGAATTACCTTGTTAATGAAGCATTTATAACTGAAGGTTAAAAATTAAATGCTCAGCACTCACCAACAAATCAAATGGGTTTGGGCCATCCAGCTCAACAACCTAGTGCTTGGTGCCAAAAAATGCCATAAATGAAATTTTGTTTTTGGTCAGGCTGACCATTGCATGTCATGTTACCACTTAAGATGCAAGCATGTTTTCAAATTGTTATTAAACTGTTTGGCAGAAGCAAACTTAACATCAAGACGAACATGCCACAATGAGGTGGTTCTTACGGATGGGATTGATTCACTGTTTTCTGACTGACAAGGCTGCTGCCATCTCACCAACCAAATATCTGGCTGCGCCACAACAATACAACACTAGTGATAGCCTTAATTGGACCATTCTGGCATTTATGCGGTCATCAGAGAGGCAGTTCAGATTATGGGATTGCCCATGAATCTGATTGGCTGACAGATCTATTGTCCCACAGCATCACAACTGAGCAGAGGCTGTTGCTAGGACTAGACATCCAAGGAAAGAAAGATGATAGATCGAAGACTTTAGGTAAGTCATGAATGATGGTCAGGTTTAATTGGCAGACGCCAGCAAGGGTGGGAGAGGGAGAGATTAGGTTTTAGAGATTAGGGAGGCAGGAGAGAGGGGTAAAAGGATGGTAAAACCGTGGGACAGGGGTGTGGTGCTTCCAATGGGCACAAGGGATTCCCTCGAAGCAGCCAACCACCACCCCCCCCCCACCCTCCTGCCCAACAAGAGCTGCTGGGCACCTGTCTTGCCTCTGCTCCCCCTCTCTGCATGTAAACTTGTGGTGGGTGCAGAAGGAAGACTTTAATCATTCTCTATTAAGGTTGATGAGTCAGAAATGGGCAGGAAGTGGCAGGCAGGCCATCCATTTATTTTTAGGGACTGGGGCCATTTAATATGCTGACGATGGAATGTAAAATTCACCCCAATGTGCACATGTTACTTTAAAAAAATGTAATGTTCATATGTGAAAATAAGGTTGAAAACTCATTTCATTGTCACTTGTTGTGCTAATACTGAGATGTTGCTCCGTGCCATCCATTTTCAAGCTAGGGTCCTAAAAGAAGCATAAAGCTTCCTTTTCCATATGGAAAAGATCCAATGCCTGTCTCAGCATCCACTTGAACATCTCTACTGCAGCCTTTATCTATATGGCAGGCAATGCCAAATCAAGAAGTGAAGATTGTGGTGCTGAAAAAGCACAGCCGGTCAGGCAGCATCTGAGGAGCAGGAGAATTGACACTTTGAGCATAAGCTCTTCATCAAGAATGAGGCTGTGGGCCAAGGGGTCTGGGGGATAAATGGGAGGGGGATGGGTCTGGGGGTAAAGTAGCTGGGAAGGCTAGTAGATGGAGGTGGGTGTGAAGGTGATAGAATTGAGAGGAGGGTGGAGCAGACAGGGGGTAGGAAGATGGACAGGTAGGACAGTTCAAGGGGGCAATGCTGAGTTGGAAGGTTGGATCTGGGATAAGGTGGGTAGGGGAGGGGAAGTGCAGAAACTGGTGAAATCCACATTGATCCCATGTGGTTGAAGGGCCTCAAGGCCAAAGATGAGGCGTTTTTCCTCCAGGCATCGGGTGGTGAGAGTTTTGCAGTGGAGCAGGCACAGGATCTGCATGTAGTTGGTGGAGTGGAAGGGGGAGTTAAGGTGTTCAGCCACAGGGTGGTGGGGTCATTTAGTTCGGGTGTCCCAGAGATGTTCTCTGAAACAATCTGCAAGTTGGCATCTGTCTCCTCAATGTAGAGGATGCCAAAACCAGTCTAGAATGTGCTGACATGCTTTTCACTACATTGGGTGTTACGCACACATTTTAAGTGGACAATTTCAATTTTCATACATTGAGTACAAGAAGCAGAAGCATGCAAGCAAACCAACAATGAGATTTTGCATCATTCTAAACAAAAATAATATTTCTGAAGGTAAACCCACATCTTGGTAACCTATTTTGTGTGAGTTTAATCAGATGGAAAGATGGCATTGCAGCTTGCGTAGTGGAAAGAATGATCTCTTCCTGTTTAGCTTATCAAAATTTAAAAAGCCAAATGAGACTTTTGCATTGGTATGACTTATGCAGCAGATTTAGGTGGTGCTTGTGGAAAGCAGTCTGGTAGCTGTGTCAGTGTGCTGAGTCAAGCACAGATGGAGGTCATATTTGGTTTCAGAACTAGTTGACACAAAGACATGTTGTGACAAACATTTGTCAAACAAATGTTTTCAAGAAACAATCAAATCACTCCCTGACCCTAGCAGTGTTATTTCATGTTGTCTTAATTTTGCAACTGATATGTTTTTAAAAAGACGTTCAGATTAATTTAGAATTCTCCGTAACTATCTCCTGACATGCTCCTGGAGGAAATGCATCAACTAACCGAGGCATGAATTCAAGCCATGCAGAACCCATGTTCTGGACTCGTGCAGATAAACAGTTTAAATCAACAGCTGCAGCCTTTCACATTAAAATACCAAGTAAACATCCCTGCATCAGAACAGCTCCTTACAAGATTTCTAATTTATTTTGTGAATAGATACACATTTATGTGTTTGTGTCTAATTATGTGCACTTATTTGAATATTTGAGTGTCTGCCATACAACAGTGAATGTCCAAAAGTGTGAATTCAGACAGTTGGAACCAACATTGTTGCTTCCTGTGCATCAGTCTGTGCCACAGTAATTTAAGCAGCAGTGTTATGATTTAGCTTTTTGAAGCTGGAATTTATTTTGAACTTTTCCTCCATGCTCATCTTCTATTCTAATAGTGGTTCAGCACTGGACATGTTCCATTGAACATTCAGTAAATATTTCTAAACGATATGAAAAGTCTTAAATTGTCTTTCAAGATTCTTCTTCACAATGAGAGAAAAATGTGTTCTGAATATGCGTTTCAATAAAACCTGTTTCTCTTAAATAAAATGTCATTTGTGCTATGTGACCAAGCTGAAACTTATTGAGTCATTAGTTAATAATCATATTTCATGTAATCCAATTAGTTGAATTGGGCTAGTTTGAATGATGCCCATGGTAGGAAACATGACAAAGATTACCTTAATTGTGAGAAAGATGTGTCACATCGGTCTCCTGATGACAGCGTATTGAATTGTGATTCCTCATCACTGATGGTTGGATGTAAACTAGACTGATTTATGAGCCCATCAAAATTTATTATCCCTGTCCCACCATAGTTTACTGGTGCTCTGGAGATTTAACAGGAGATATTGGGTTATCCAATAGCTTATCAAGGTGGGGAGATGGAAATTGTCTACATAGTCAGACACTCTGATAATGATCTTGGATCTCTGGTGGATGCAATACCACCAATGACTACTGTTCTTGCAGGCACTGGCTGTTCAGCTGGCCATTCTTAGTTGGCAGGACTGCTGCCAGCAGAATCCTTAAGCAAGGAGAAAGACTGAATGTGGACAACTGAATGGCTGATGGGCTGTTGATTCCATCACGCCATCCCACTGGACTGTCTGGATTTCAATGCCAGTTCATCAACCTGTGCACAAGACACCCACCACCTGATAGAATCCAGGCATTATCTCACCATGGCAAGCAAGCACTAATCCCTAGTGACATCAAGCAGAGGAGGTAATCAATATGCTCAACTTTACTTGGTGTCAGAAAATTGGGTTTGACTTCCAGCTAAATTAGCTCAAATCATTGTCTGTAGTTCTGTTCGACAAAAGGTTTCCTGCAGCATTTCTTGTGAGAACAACATAAACTGTTCCTCTTTTATTAAATAAATCTGTGTGTCATAATAACTATCAAAAAGTATGACATGTCAATTATGGTTACATCAAGGGGCTATGGTGATAATAGTTGAAGATATGGTTATGACCTTAAGAACAGATCCATGATACAGAGTAATTTCTGATAGCCCAGAAACACATGGAAAATATATAAAGCTAATTTTCTGCTGCAATTTGCATGTGATCGAGTGCTCCATCAAAGATGCATATATATTTAAAATAAGATATGTATCATCAGAGGATTGCTGGTTGAGTGTTGTTAATGACCACAAGCGTCTATGAAATGGAAACATGTAAGAAGTACTTTCCTTACTGTAGAGAATGCTTTCCATAAAGGTGTTTTGTACTGATTTCTGATATAGTCTTGCTTTTTATGTGGATATTCTGCATGCAGAAGCCATTTCTGCCTCTTGATTCAACTAAGTATGAATTAAATTCAGCTCAGCGAAATGAATTAAATCAAAATTACGTATTTTAGTTTAAAATGCTCATGGTCAAGTAAATACCATTGTTA
Source organism: Chiloscyllium plagiosum (assembly GCF_004010195.1). Classification (NCBI taxonomy): domain Eukaryota; kingdom Metazoa; phylum Chordata; class Chondrichthyes; order Orectolobiformes; family Hemiscylliidae; genus Chiloscyllium; species Chiloscyllium plagiosum. The sequence goes on from NC_057723.1 coordinate 33,537,347, forward strand.
ACTTAGAATGCATAGAAAAGCATTGAAACAAATTAATGGACAGAATTCATAAAGTTATTGGATTAAATTTTCAGAATTAAACAGATATAGGAGATCTCAGTTATCTGTAATGTTTGTAATAGGGCCTGAAAAGAATGGATGTTAGGAAGATGTTTCCTTTGGTAGGAGAGACTAGGGCCTGAGGGCACAGCCTTATAGTAAAGGGAAAACCTTTTTGAACAGAGAAGAGGAGAAGTTTATTCACCAGATAGTGGTGAGTCTATGGAATTCAATGCTACAGAAGGCTCTGGAGGCCAGGTCATTGAGTATATTTAAGAGCAAGATAGATAGGTTCTTGATTGTCACGGGGAACAAGGGTTGTGGGGAGAAAGTGGGAGAATGAAGTTGAGAAACTTATCAGCCATGATTGAATACCGGAGCAGACTTGATGGGCTGAATTGCCTAATTTCTGCTCTTATGTCTTATGGTCTCATGGTAGGTGATTTTAACCTTCCAAGCATAGACTGGGACTGACATATGTTTGGATGGAAAGGAATTTGTTTAGTGTGTAAAAAAAAAACTTTCTAGTTCTGTATGTGAATGTATCTACTACAGAAGGTCTTGGGAAGTAAGGCAAGGCAGGTGACTGAGATGTCAGTGAGACAGCACTTTAGGGCCAGTGACCATAATTCTATTAGTCTTAATATTGTGGTGGAAAAGGATAGACCAGATCGAAAAGTTAAAGTTCTAAACTGGAGGAAGGCCAATTTTGACAGTATTAGGCAAGAACTTTCAAAAGTTGATTGGGGGCAGTTTGTGCACTTAAACGGAAGCTGAAAAATGGGAAGCTTGAAAGATGAGATAATGAGAATCCAGAAACAGTATGTTCCTATTAGGGTGAAAGGCCAGGCTGATAGGTGTAGGGAACGTTGGATCACTCAGGAAATTGAGGTTTTGGTCAAGAAAAAGAAGGAAACATGTATCAGGTAGAGACAGCAAGAATTGATTGAATCCTTAGAAATGTAGAAGGCAATAGAAGTATACTTAAGAGGGAAATGACAGCAGCAAAAATGGAACATGACATAGCTTTGGCAAATCAGGGTAAGGAGATTCCAAAGGGATTCTACAAGTACATTAGGGACAAAAAGGTAACTAAGGAAAGAATCAGACCACTTAAGGACCAGCAAACTGCCTATATCATAGAGTCATAAAGATGTACTGCATGGAAACAGACCCTTAGGTCGAGGTCGTTCATGCTGACTAGATAATCCAACCCAATCTAGTCCCATTTGCTAGCACTTGGTCCATATCCCTCCAAACCCTTCCCATTCATATACCCATTCAGCCTTTTAAATGTTGCAATTGTACCAGACTCCACCACTTCCTCTGGCAGCTCATTTCATATACGCACCACCCTCTGCATGAAAACATTGCCCCTTAAATTTCTTTTATATCTTTCCCCTCTCCCCCTAAACCTATGGCTCTAGTTCTAGAGTCCCCCAACCCAGGGAAAAGAGTTTGTCTATTTATCCTATCCATGCCCCCTCATGATTTTGTAATCCTCTATGATGTCTATGGCTCTATTCTAGAGTCCCCCAACCCAGGGAAAAGAGTTTGTCTATTTATCCTATCCATGCCCCCTCATGATTTTGTAATCCTCTATGATGTCACCCCTCAGTCTTCAATGCTCCAGGGAAAGCACTCCCAGCCTATTCAGCTTTTTCCTATACCTCAAATCCTCCAACCCTGGCAACGTCCTTGTAAATATTTTCTGAATCCTTTCAAGTTTCACAACATCCTTCCGAAAGGAAGGAGAGCAGAATTGTAGGCAATATTCCAAAAGTGGCCAAACCAATGTCCTTTACAGCCGCTACATGACCTCCCAACTCCAATATTCTGTACACTGACCAATAAAGGAAAGCATACTAAACACCTTCTTCACTATCCTATCTACCTGCGACTCAACTTTCAAGGAGCTATGAACCTGCACTCCAAGGTCTCTGTGTTCAGCAACACTCCCTAGGACCTTACCATTAAGTGTATAAGTCCTGCTAAGATTTGCTTTCCCAAACTGCAGCACCTCACATTTATCTAAATTAAACTCCATCTGCCACACCTCAGCCCATTGGCCCATCTGATCAAGATCCCATTGTAATCTGAGGTAACCTTCTTTGCAGTCCACTGCACCTCCAATTTTGGTGTCATTTGCAAACTTACTGACTATACCTCCTATGTTCATATCCAAGTCATTTATATAAAAGACGAAAAGTAGTGGAACCAGCACCGATCCTTGTGGCATTCCACTGGTCACAAGCCTCCAGTCTGAAAAGCAACCCTCCACCACCACCTGTGTTCTACCTTGGAGCCAGTTCTGTATCCAAATGGCTGATTCTCCCTGTATTCCATATGATCTAACCTTGCTAACCAGTGTCCATTGGGAATATTGTTGAACGCCTTACTGAAGTCCATATAGATCATGTCACCCATTCTGCCCTCATCAATCCTCTTTGTTACTTTTTCAAAAAACACAATCAAGTATGTGACACATGATTTCCCACGTGTGGAACCACAAGAGATAGGAGGATACTAAATGAGTATTTTGCATCAGTGTTGCCTGTGGAAAAGGATTTGGAAGACATTGATCATGGGAAAATAAATAGTGATATCTTAAGAAATGTCCATATTATAGAGGAGGAAGTGTTGGATGGCTTAAAACGCATAATGGGGATAACACCCTGGGATCTGATCAGATTACCATAAAACTCTGTAAGAAGCTAGGAAAGTGATTGCTGGGCCTCTTGCTGAGATATTTGTATCATTGAAAGCCACAGGTGAGGTGCCAGAAGACTGGAGGTTGACTAACATGATGCCACTATTTCAAAAAGGTGGTAAGGAAAAGCCAGGGAACTACAGACCAGTGAGCCTGACATCAGTGGTGAGAAGGTTTTGGAGGGACAGGATTTACCTGTATTTGGAAATGCAAGTTCTGATTAAGGATAGTCAACATGGTTTTGTGTGTGGGAAATCACGTTACACTAACTTCATTGAGTTTTTTGAAGAAATAATGAAGATGTTTGATGAGGGCAGAGCGATGGTCATGATTTATATGGACTTCAGTTAGGCGTTCAACAAGCTTTCCATGGGAGACTGGTTAGCAAGGTTAGATCACCTGGAATGCAGGGAGAACTAGCCATTTGGATACAGAACTGCTTGGAAAGCAGAAGACAGAGGGTGGTGGTGGATGGTGGAGGCTTATGACCAGCGGTATGCCACAAGGATTGGTGTTGAGCCTATTGCTTTTCATCAATTATATTAATGATTTGGATGTTAACACAGGAGGTATGGTTAGTAAGCTTGCAGATAACACCAAAATTGGAGAAGTAGTAGACAGTGAGGAAGTTTACCTCATTGTGCAACGGGACCTTGATCAGATGGGCCAGTGGATCGAGGAGTGGCAGATGGAGTTTAATTTAGATAAATGTGAGGAGCTGTGTTTTGAAAAGGCAAATCAGGGCAGGACTTATACACTTAATGGTAAGGCAGATAGATAGAAAAGCTAAGAAGGCATTTGGTATATGCATTCCTTTATTGATCAGTGCATTGAATATAGGAGTTGGGAGGTCATGTGGCAGTTGTACAGGACATTGGTTAGCTACTTTTGGAATACTGTGTGCAATTCTGATTTCCCTGCTAGAGGAAGGATGTTGTGAAACTGGAAAGAGTCAGAAATGATTTACAAAGTTGTTGCCAGGGATTGGAGTGTTTGAGCTCTTGGGAGAGGCTGAATAGACTTGGGTTATTTTCCCTGGACCATCGGAGAATGAGGGGTGACCTTATAGAGGTTTATAAAGTTACAAGGGGCATGGATAGGGTAAATAGACAAGGTCTTTTCCCCAGGGTGTGAGATTCCAAAACTGGAGGACCTAGGTTTAAGGTGAGAGAAGAAAGATTTAAAAGGGACCTAAAGGGCAACCTTATCACACAGAGTGCGATGTATGGAATGAGCTGCCAGAGGAAGTGGTGGAAGTTGGTAAATTACAACATTCAAAAGGTATCTGGATGGGTGGATGAATATGAAGGCTTTAGAAGGATATGGGCCAAATGGGACTAGATCTATTTATGATATCTGGTTAGCACAGACAAGTCCCCCAGAATCATAGAATCCCTACAGTGTGGAAACATGCCATTTAGGCCCAACAAGTCCACACTGACCCTCCGAAGAGTAACCCACCCAGAACACTTGGCAATTTAGCATAGCCAATTTACCTAACATGCACATCTTTGGATTGCGAAAGGAAACCAGAGCAGAGACGGGGAAAACGTGCAGACTCCACATCAAAGGTCGCCCGAGGCTGGATTTGAACCTGGGTCCCGAGTGCTGTGAGGCAGCAGTGCTAACCACTGAGCCACCATGCCACCCAAAGTTGGTCCAAAGGATCTGTTTCCATGCTGTGCATGTTTGTGACTCTATGACTCTATATGTGAGAATATTCTTGTAACATACAAAGTTAGTTCTACAGGCTCGTTTAGCCTGAGCAGCTAATCAGCAAATTGGCAATAAATGCAGGAATCAGTCACTTAAGATTCAAAAATGATTTATGAGTCATGTAGTATGACCTTTGAACAGAGACACATTCCAGACTTGAAGATAAAGCTCTTGTTAAGTTATTTGGGGTAATCTCCAGGCAAAGCAAGTTTAAGCACGTATTTATGATGACTTGTAGTATCTTAACGTTCTATATCGTATTATATGGTAAAATTACAAAAGGACCATTATTGTCTTTATGTTGTGAGCTTGGGCACTGGCAGTAAGAATGATGAATAGGAATAAACAAGGATTTTTGTAGAAAATCTGGCAACTATCGCATCTGATGTGAAAGCAAAGTCGGTGCTGGAAATATAAAATAAAAACAAAAGAAGTGCTGGAGAAAATCAGCAAGTCCAGCGTCTGTGAAAAGGGAAACAGTTAAAGTTTCAAGTCTAATGTGATTCTTTTTCAGCATTTCAGTGTTTCGAATGTATTTCTCTCTATTTGATCACATGCTTTGAAATTGTTTCTGCACTTAAATTGGTCACCTTATTTAGCAATGTTAGCCATACTTCTTAAAGAGGGAATTCCATGAATACCTTCTTCATGTTTAATGATCAATTGGAAATAAATTGTAAATTACAGCCTAATTTCCTAATGTGCAAATGCCAATTAAAGCAAACCATCTGCTATCCTTCCAGCAAACTAGGCTATGGACTGGTTGTGCGTTATCCTTGCTGCCTGACTGCAGTGCACTTTTGCCTGGGTAACCCATGGCATGCAGATCCAGCCTTTAATCTGTCCATAAAGACAGTGCTTCCCAAACATTTTGATGTTGTGATCCTATTTCTATCCCTAAGATTTTGCCTGGTCCAGTGTGGAATTTTGGGGTTACTAGAATTGCTGTTGGGGAAGGGGAGTCTTCAAATGCTGTGGTGGGGAGTTTTTCAGCTGCTGTGTGCGGCCGGGAAACAGGAGTTGAAATTGGGGGCAGTTGCTGAAAAGACAGGCTTTCTTCAAAAAAAATAAATACAAGCTTCGACTATGGTTAGTTCCTGTTGCCTTGAATTGTATGCTGCATTATCTTGTAAGAGAGCTGAAACTGCAATGGTGAATTATAGAATCCCTACAGTGTGGAAACAGGCCCTTCGGCCCAACAAATCCACATCAACCCTCCAAAGAGCAACCCACCTATCCCCCCACCCCATATCTATCCTGACCAATGCACCTAACCAATACATCCCTGAAACACAATGGGCAAATTACCATGGCCAATTCCCCCAACCTGCACATCTTTGGATTGTGGGAGGAAACCAGAATACCTGGAGGAAACCCACACAGACACAGGGGGATCTGTCCACACAGACAGTTTCCCAAGGCTTGAAGCAAACCTGGGTTCCTGGTGCTGTGAGGTAGCAGTGCTAATCACTGAACCTACCATGCCATCTCTGTGAGCCACAATGAGTTCCATACAATTTATTTCAGTGTTATGGCTATCCAGATTGAATAATTTGAAATTGTGAGGTGAAATATACATGAAAGACTTTCAGTGTATGAGGCTGATGTGAAGCAAGAGGCAAAATAACTTTTCCTTTTTGAGGCCTCCTGCTGAGATTTTCTCAGGGGCTGGTTTTGAATTTTTGAGGCTACTTTTTGGATAACAGGGATTACTTTTTCATTCTCACTAACTCAATTATTAGGAAATGCTGTCAGACAGTAACAACACCTTCTGAATTTTTGTTGACAAAAGGGGTATTTGAACTCACACAAGTGGAATTAGAATAATTCATTAATGCCCCAAATAATTATTAACTGTCCATTAAACATAAAGCCACAACATGCAAGGAAAATATTATTTTTGTACACAGCACCGTATTTAACTTTGTAAATGGTAACAGATTTAAGTTAACAAAACTTTTTTCAAAGTATCTGACACTGTCTTCACACTAGAAGCAACCACCCTAAACATACCTTCTGTAAACTGGAAATATCTGAGCTAATGGGTCTCTATCCCATATGCAGAAAGTTGAGATATTTTCACCAGGCAGTTACATGCTGATTTAATTCATCTCTGATCTCATCTCAGATTTAATTTTAACAATTGATTGTGTTCATTTAAATGGGATCCATTGCTTTTCCAAATCTGGTAGGTTCTGAGCTTACTCAGCCCTAAACAAGACATTTCACATTAATTTGGAAGGAACTCATTACCTCAAACACTAGAAGTTTTCTTGACTCCCATTCACTGGTTCTTTCTTCTATTGACAGATTTAAAACTGTTCTCCCTCCATTGAAGCCTTGACATCTCATGCAAACTCCTTCTGCCCCCAAAACCTCTTGCAGCCTCTTTTGTCCTCTGATGCCTTTTGCAGTCTCCTTGTCTCCATAAATCCTCCTGAAACTGCCTCCTACTCCCAATCCTGCTCTCCAATGACTCACCCCTCCACCCCAAGAAGGTGGAAATCCTGAATCTATGAAAAGAGCCTTCCAGCCTTGCCAAAGACAAAGGTTCCTTTTGGCCAATGATGCCTCTTGATGGCTCCCAACTCTTCCTTCATCACCTTCCAGTGTTCCCTTACAAATCAAACTTAGAATGAATATTCCAGGAGTCTATCAAGGTGACTTACTAAAACAATTATAGATTCATAAATTGATTTGTCTATATAGACTGGGGAAAAATTGTTAGCCTGTGCAAGATGTTAATGCAAATGTTCTATTACCCATAAAGAAAAGTCAGCACAGACTCAACTGAAAGAAGTTAGCCATAGTGGGGAAGTGATCAAGTTCATGAAGGACAATTACATTATTTAATTGAGTAATAGTTTGGAGCTCACCTAATGTGATGACGCAGAAACCAATGTATCACAACTGTATAGGATAGTGCAAACGTAAACACAGTAACAAAGGCAGATTCATAAAAGATTCCACAATTGGTGGACCAAATTGGGTAGACTGAACAAGCATGGCTCATTGCAAAAACTGACTTGTTAAAGGATTACAAGTTCCATTGGTTGATACAAAGAAATATCATCATTTGTAACTACAGGTAGGCTTTATTAATGTAAAACCATGCTATTTGTGATGTAAAAAAAGGCATCAGCAACTGTGTAATTACTAGCCAATAAGGTCATTGAAGGATTATGCAATTATGCTATGTGCATGAATGATTTGGTTGTGTTCAGCCAAATCTGGGAGGAACATTCACAATACTTGAAAAAACTGATTAGTTACAAAGAACCAATTTGGTCATAAACTTATCTAAAATTGAAATTCCCAAAGTAAAAATAATTTATTTGGGCTACACTCTGTAGCATTGTCATGAATGGATTTTATCAGATGTTTCTTCCAAATTTCAACATTGTCATGGTCCATTTGAGAAATTTGAGTGGGCAAAAGAATGTCTGAGTGTCTTTGACAATTTAAAAGTTGTACTGTCTACCACTCTGGTTTTAGAGGCACCAAATTATGTTAAATCATTTAAGTTAGCTGCTAATGCCAATGATGTCAGCATTGGTAACATTTTATTGCAGGAGGATGAGATGCAGATGAAAGAAGCAATCAATTATTATTCACACAAGCTAGATGCATGTCAACAGAAATATTAAGCTGTGGAGAAAGAGACTTTGAATTTGTTATTGATTCTACTGCACTTTGAATTCAACGTATCTAACTTACTTATATAACATAAAACATATGAACAGAAGCAGGCCATTCAGCCTATTGAGTCTGCTCTGCAATTCAATGAGATCATGGCTGATTTGATAATCCTGAATGCCACTTTCCTGCCTTCCACATCCGCCCCACCCCCACACCCCTGATTCCTTTTACTGAATTAAAAATGTGTCAACCTCTGTTTCATCCTCACCACTTGCCTTGCCACCTATTTTTGTGTCATCTGCAAACTTAGCTACAGTATATTCACTTTCCTTATCCTAGTCATTGGTATGTATTGTAAATAATTGTGCCCCCAATACTTATCCCTGTGGCACTCTACTAGTTACAGGTTGCTGTCCTGAAAATGCCCCTTCATCCCAATTCTCTGTCACTTCTATTAGTTAGTCAGTGCTCCCATGGGATCTTATTAAGCAGTGTGGTACCTTACCAAATGCTTTCTGGCACATATATGGATTACAACCCTTTAATATTTCTATCAAGATTTCATGCCAAGGATTTGAGGCTGTTTCATTAACACGACAGGTGTATTATTTGAAACTAATTCACATCACAGGAAAATATAACAAATGGATCTTTTATCAGAGGCAAATCTGGAAGTAAATAGGTAGTCAGTAGGGGTGAGCCACTCTTGATGATGGATGTTGAAGTCCTCCAGCCAGAGTACGTTCTGTGCCCTTGCCACTCTGTGTTTCCTCCAAATTGTGTTCAATATGGAGGAATACACCTGATTCATCTGCTGGGGGGGGGGGGGGGGGGGGAGTGAGGGTGATACATAGCAATCAGCAAGAGATTTCCTTGCCCATGTTTCTCCTGATCCATGAGATTTCATGGAGTTCAGATTCAGGGTTGAGGATGCCCAGGGCAACTTCCTCCTGACTGTTGCACCATCTCCTCTGGATCTGTCCTGCCGATGGGACAGGACATACCCAGGAAGAGGCAAAGTAACAGGCTGGAACATTCCTTATAAGGCATGATTCCATGAATATGACTATAGGCTATTGTTCAATTAGTATGTGAGACTCGGTTCTCAATTTTGAAACTAACTGCCAGCCATTAGTAGGGAAGACTTTGTAGCGTCAAAAGAGTTGTATTTGCCATTGTTACTTCCACTGCCTAAGTTGGTGCAAGACAGTCCATTGGTTTCATTCTTTTTTAGCAGTTGATACAACTGAGTAGACTGCTAGGCTATTTCAGAGGGCAGTTAAAAGTGAATCCCATTGCAATGGGTCTGGAGGCCAAAATTAAATCAATTACTTAAAATTCCCCAAATCTCTGTCTGATGGACTCAGGTTGCAAAAACACTGACTAGACTTTTGTACAAAGAACAGTACAGCACAGGAACAGGCTGTTCAGTCCTCCAAGGCTTCAATGGCACTTGATACCTTTCTAAAGTAAAAACCTTTTGCTTCTATGTGGTCCATATCCCTCTATTCCCGGCCTATTCACTTATCTGTCTTGATGCCTTTTAAATGTTGCTATTGCATCTGCCTCCACCACCTCCTTCTGCAGTGCATTCCAGGTACATACCACCATCTGTGTAAAAAACTTGTACTAACAAGAAACTGTGATTTATTACAAAGTCGTCAATCCCAGGGAAATATAATATAAATTATCAACTTATAACTCTCCTAGCTGAAACTCTCACCCTTTGCAATACCTCTACACACATATATGGACAGATACAAATAAACAAACAAATAAATGTTATGGGTGGTGGGAAACGTATTGGAGAAACATATTTCAGTACAACCAGTCTGCAGGATTTTGATGAGGTTTCCCTTTTGTTTCTTCTAAATCCTTCTGATCGCCAATCTTTATACCCAACTCCTTTCAGTTCTTTGTTGAAGAAATAAGGTGGAATGTTTAGTTTCTCTGTCAGTCGTTAGAGGCAATACCTTAAAGCAAACAATGGGTGAGGTTAACTATTTTTCACTTCTTGACTATTTCAATGCAGACAAAGAAAAAGAAAGATGCTGCCCCTTGCAATCTGGAGATCATCCGCCTCTATATTGTTCACATTCAATCTGACCCCTTGCCCAGGACCCAATCAGCCAGGTGTTATCATGCTAATAACTCCTGGACTCCACAACTGATGCTATTTGCAAAGCCAGTTCACAATCTGTCTCTGGGTAAAGCTCATTCTGCTCAGCCAACTACTGTTCTGTGGGTGTCAGACATCTTCTTCTGTAGCTTGAACAAAGTGACTCACAGCTCCAGTAACTTGTTAAAAGTGCAGCATCTCCTTCCTCAGTTCTTGACTTAATACAGTACTTTTCCCATTTTGGGCTACTGTACAAAATAAGGATACATAAGAAAGATATTATTTTTGCAACAGTATCTTCCAAACTTCATTGAGAACTGCAGCAAGATGCTCTACCACCACTTCTGCACTGCCAAGACAAAGTGGAAGCAATTTTATTCTGAAGAAGGGTCACTGAGATTTTCCAGCATTTCTGTTTTTGTTTTTGTTTCTGATTTCAAGCATCCTCAGTACTTTTTTTTTGTTTAGAAGCAATTGAATCCATCTTCAATCAGAAGCTCTGATTGGATGATCTATCTCAGAATCTGCTTAAGGTCCTCAGCATCACTGATACTAGACTCTGGATACCACAGATACTTGAAATCCTGGAAATTTTTCAGTTATAATTCTGAAGACTTGTGCCCCATTACTAGCCATATACCTAACAATGGCAATGTGGAAAACTGTCCAGGTAAATTATCCCTAAAAATCTATACCTCGTCAAAGCTAGCACAAGGTAGATGCTTGTGCTTATCGGAGGTTAAACAGCTCAGTCTAAGGGCATTGCTGCAAGAGTTCCTCAGGGTAGAGACCTCCATCAAATGTCTTCAGCTACCGCAATGAACTTCCCTCCATTGATAGGTCAGAAATAGGGATGCTCAGTAATGATTGCATAATGTTCAGCACCATTCTATACCACTGCAGATACTGAAGCAGCCAGAGTCCCTATGCATCAGGACCTGTACAACATGAAGGTTTGTGCTGAATATTCATAAGTAATAATCTCACCAAACTATTGGCAGTAAATGACCATATAAAAGAAAAGAGAATCTATCCATTCTCTTTCGCAGTTCAATGGCAGTGCCATTGGTGTTGTGCATCCTATCAATATCCTGTGATTAACATTGGCCAGAAAATGAACTATATCAGCCATCTAAATCCTGAGGCTATATGCACAGTTCAGACTCTAGGAATTTTGCAGCAAGTAATTCACCTCCCATCTCCCAATTGCCTATCTACCACCTCTAAGGTACAAACTAGGAAAGTAATGAAATATTCTGTACTTGCCTGGGTGAGTGCAACTTCATTATCACTCAAGAAGCTCAATCCCATCTAAGAGAAAGCAGTTGTATATACTAGTATGTACCATCTTTTGGTGGACTCATATGGCTGCTGCTCTTGAAGTTTTGGTTGGCTTTATATTCACTGGCTGGCTGGCATTTAATGGCCATCCCTAAATGCTCTTATATATTCTTGTAGATGGTGGACAGCTACTAGGGAGATGGGAAGTGAGTTACTTGCTGTGAAATTCTAGACTCTTACTGTTCTTGTAGCCTCAGGATTTATATGACTGGTTTAGTTCATGGTTGCCACAGGATGTAAATAGTAAGTGCTAAAGCAATGGGAATGCCATTGAACCACAAAGAGAAGTGGTTAGACTCTCTTTTGTTTTGTATGGTCATTGACTGACAATGTTTCATTGTGAGTGTTGCTTATCAATAATCAACACAAATCTTAATGTTGTGCAGGTCAGCAGTTCTTGGTGTTTTCATACCATTAGGCCCTAATGTTGCAAGTCAGGATGGTATAAGGCTTGGAGGAGAACTTGCAGGTATTGGTGTTCCCATGCACCTGCAACCTATGTCCTTCTCTGTGGTACATGTTGTATACTTCGAAGGTGCTGTGAAAGAAGTCTTGTTAAGTTTTTGAATTGCATTTCATTGATGTACATACTACTGATGGTGTGACAAAGTCACACACCATTTTGGCTTCAAAATTTGTTCCTTCACAGTCACTGTGTCAAAACCCTGTAAATAAATCTTGAATGGCTTGTGTGTATTATCGCACAGATTCCAAACAGTCAATTAGGTAGCTCACCACCACCAACTTGAGGATATTTAGCATTAGCAATAAATGCCAATGATGCCCTCATCTTATGAATGGCTATAATGACCTCACAAAGAGAAAATAAACACAATGATTAAATAAGCTTACTTTTGATCTGGCTTTTTGATCCTGGATTTGACTAAGCACAATTGTTTTGATACCAGCTTTGAAGTGTCTGATATGAGGTGTTCAATTAGATCACACACTTGTTACTTCATGCACTTTGGTTGCCATATTCTACAGAAGATGTAGAGATGCCAGAAATAGTGCAGCAAAATTAACAAGAATTATACAGGAAATTCATGTGAACACATCTGAAAAAATGACATGTTCTCTCTTTTATCTTGAAAAATGGCTTATGGTTGATCTCATGAAGGTATTTGAAAGTCTATAAATCTTTGACCTAGATACAGAGTATGTTTTTTCTTGTGGAAAGGAGCATAACTAAATATCCATAATATAAGATAGTCACCAAAACACACAATAGGAAATTCAAATGAAACTTCCTTATCCAGAGTCTGAGGTTTTACTTTGGAAATTCATTCAGATCTTTTGGTCCAATGGCCAGGAGGATACCGTTACATTATAAGACTCCTTAAAGTTATTGATCAACTTAGTAGGATATTAGATTGAACATTAGTCTGAGCTATACTTTTGTCAGACAGACGTCCCCCAGTTTCCATTTAATACTTTCCTGCAGTTACTTGTCGTGATGGAGTCAAAAATAGATCCCTCCTCAACTGACCTGGAAAAGGCCGTTGAATGGATTATCCAAACTTCTGTAATTATGCAAAAAATGAGATTTCCATCACGACAGTTAACTGCAGGAAAGTATCAAGTAGAGACTGAGGGATGTCTGTCTCACAAGAGTAAAGCTCAGAGTGATGCTCAATCCAATGGAGCAGGTTGGACTTGAACCCAAACATTCTGACAGAGAAGTCCGAAAACTACAACCGCACCACGAGAGCTCTTGGAGAAAATAGTGTAGGTGCATTTACTGAGGAAGCTAGAAAAGCATTTGAGGGAGAAATTAATAGAGTTCAGATACATTTTGATTAGGAAAGATAGGAAAAAGCTGTGAGTGGAGCATAAACACTAGCATCGCTTAGTGATGTCAACAATTCTGTTTCTATGAATTTTTTTTTATAGATATTTTTATTAGAAATTTAACATTTTTACAAGTTTACAAAAATAAACAAAACTCTCAGATATAAACATTGATATACAATTAACTCAAATATACAACAGCCAAAATTTAACAAAAAAGAAAAAAAACGAAAAAGAAGGAAAAAAAACAAAACTCAACTATCTACTAATTTAGGAGGTAAAAACAATGACTGCAGATGCTGGAAACCAGATTCTGGATCAGTGGTGCTGGAAGAGCACAGCAATTCAGGTAGCATCCGAGGACAGGCAAAATCGACGTTTCGGGCAAAAGCCCTTCATCAGGAATAAAGGCAGAGAGCCTGAAGCGTGGAGAGATAAGCTAG
>NC_057723.1:33554474-33580086 GCF_004010195.1 Chiloscyllium plagiosum
ATATATATATATATATATACATACATACACACACACACATATACATACACCCCTCATATATACATAAAATAATAACAGAAAACAACTCCAAAGGGGGGGGGGAGAAAATCAAATCCCTCTCCCCTCCCCCCATAATAATATTAAGCAATAAGGTAAGGAAAAAAAAGGGAGGGGATATAAACCAAAACGGGGAGGGGGGAAGGACGACCAACATCCATTATGTCCTACAGTTTATCTAAGAGAGTCCAAGAATTCCTTAGCCTTTTCTGGTGATCCAAAGTTATATACGGATCCTTCATGGTTAAAGCGTAACGTCGCTGGGTAGCGTAAGGAGTACTGAATATTTAAGTGCCTTAAACGCTTCTTCGCCTCGTCGAATGCTTTCCTCTTTCGAACCAGAGCCGGGGAAAAGTCCTGAAATAGCATGATCTTGGATCCTTTGTAGATCATAGCTTGGGGGTCTTTTCCGAGATTTCTAGAGGCTTCTAGGAGTATCTGCCTCTCCCTGTAGCTCTGCAGCCGGAACAGGACCGGGCGTGGGCGCTGGTTCGAGCCGGGCCCACGTATTGCGACCCAGTAAGCCCATTCCACCCTTACCCGACCTGATCCAGCTTCCAGATTTAAAGGCTGTGGCAGACACTGTTCGAGAAGCTGTAAGCTGGCCTTCCTCTTCCCGTTCGGGAAGGCCCAGCAAACGAATATTTTTTCAACGACCTCGATTATCGAGGTCATCAATGTAATTCTCTAAGGTCCAGACTCGCTGTTCAAGAGTCCGGACCTGATCCACGGCCGATTGAGCTGCAGTTTTGGAGGTTGTGGCCTTTAACTCCGCCCCTCCGACTCAGTGCTCGATTTCTTGGATGTCTCGATCGTGCTTCTGCAGCGCGGCTGACAGTGAGTCCCATCGATTTCGGGACTCCTCGATGAAAGCGTCGATCTTCACATCCAGCTTGGAGATCATCTCCACAAGGCTTGTCACTGTAGGTAAGTCCCCCGGGGCGGCTGTGGACGCCTCTGCTGCAGCTGGAGAGGGTGGGAGAGGGGTTCCTGCTTGTTGAGAGGTGCGGGCTCCCTTCCCTTTAGTTATTTTAATTAAAGATTCGATTGTTTAAGTTTAATATTAAACAACTAATTAAATTAAACAACTATTATAAATGATTTGATGAGTGTGGTGGGGGTGGGTGACCCACTTTACCCAAGTCCTGGGAGGAGCACTGTAGACTCAGACTTGCTAGGTCACCGCCATCTTGGATCCCCCCCCGTTTCTATGAATTTTATCATCTCTTATACAATGTAGTCCTTGGAAAATGTCAGAATGAATGGTTTGGTGAGTGTGGTGGGGGTGGGTGACCCACTTTACCCAAGTCCTGGGAGGAGCACTGTAGACTCAGACTTGCTGGGTCACCGCCATCTTGGATCCCCCCCGTTTCTATGAAATTTATCATCTCTTATACAATGTAGTCCTTGGAAAATGTCAGAATGAAGATTTTAATATTTATTTGAAATGGAATTTATTTTCCATTTCACAAGATCTTATTTTTGACCATTGATACAGCTGGTAGTCACTGAGTTCAACTTACTGCTGTTAGTCAAATTGACAAATAGTGGGAACTAGTATTCTACAAAGATTGGCTCTGCCTGCTTTGCACTGTAAATAATTTATACTTGGTACACATAGAGTTTAAACTGCTTAGTTTAACTATTTTTCTGAAAGTCACGAACAGTGAATTTGCATTCTTAGTATCGTGAGTTGTTTTTTTATTGAGAAAATTTCAAAGATTGTTCACTCAGCTGATGACTACACATTCATAATGACAGCAGCATAGGAACCAGATGCTAAGCTCATTGTATTCAGAGAAAACCGTTAAAGATCTCCCACCTTGTATGCACAGTGCAGGAAGACAAGAATAATTAAACTACAAATTGAAAATTACGCACACTCACTCAGCTCAACACTGAGGGTGAAATCATATTGGAGTCTGAGCAACATGGGCTATGGCGCGATTTGTGGCAGAATTGTGCAAATAGTCCATCGAAGCCTCTCTCACCATCAGGAGCATCTTGCTGCATCGTTTATGCTTTTGCTGAGCATCGGCTTCTCACTGTACAACATCAAGTTGTCAGTTCAGGAGGTTTATAGCTTGTTAACCATCTTATTCATATCACAACTCACATCATTAATAGAACGTTAGAACGTTACAGCATAGTACAGGCCCTTCCACCCTTGATGTTGCACCAACCCCCTATGGAACCAATCTGAAGCCTATTTATCCTTAACTGTTCCATTTTCATCCATATGTTTATTCAATGACCATTTAAATGCTCTTAAAGTT
Source organism: Chiloscyllium plagiosum (assembly GCF_004010195.1). NCBI lineage: Eukaryota > Metazoa > Chordata > Chondrichthyes > Orectolobiformes > Hemiscylliidae > Chiloscyllium > Chiloscyllium plagiosum. The sequence continues at coordinate 33,556,808 of NC_057723.1, forward strand.
GGCAAGTCTATACTATTGCAGACAGTGTGTTCCACACCCCTACTACTGAGTAAAGAAACTACCTCTGACATCTGTCCTATATCTATCACCCCTCAATTTAAAGCTATGTCCCCTCATGCTAGCCATCACCATCTGAGGAAAAAGGCTCTCACTGTCCATGCTATCTAATCATCTGATTATCTTATATGTCTCAATTAAGTCAACTCTCAACTTTCTTCTCTCTAACGAAAACAGCCTCAAGTCCCTCAGCCTTTCCTTATAAGCTCTTCTCTCCTTACCAGACAATACCCCAGTAAATCGCCTCTGAACACTTTCCCAAGCCTCCACATTCTTCCTATAATTCAGTGACTAGAACTGTATGCAATACTCCAAGTCCGGACAAACAAGAGTTTTGTACTGCTGCAACATGACCTCTTGGCTCCAAAACGCAATCCCTCTACCAATAAATGCTAACACACTGTATGTCTTCTTAACCACTCTATCAACCTGGGTGGCAACTTTCAGGGATCTAAGTACATGGACACCGAGATGTCTCTGCTCATCTGCACTGGCAAGAATCTTACCATTAGCCCAGTACTGCTTATTCCTGTTGGTCATTTCAAAGTGAATCACCTCACACTGTTCCACATTAAACTCTATTTGCCACCTCTCAGCCCAGCTCTGCAGCTTATCTATGTCCCTCTGTAACCTGCAACATCCTTCGGCACTATCCACAACGCCATTGACTTTAGTGTCACACGCATATTTACTAACCCATCCTTCTACACCCTCATCCAGGTCATTTATAAAAATGACAAGCAGCAGTGGACCCAAAACAGAACTTTGCAGTACACCGCTAGTAACTGAACTCCAGGATGAACATTTCCCATCAACTAGCACCCTCCATCTTCTTACAGCTAGGCAATTTCTGATCCAAACCACTAAATCACCCTCAATCACATGCTTTTGTATTTTGTGCGATAACCTACCGTGGGGAACCTTATCAAACATAGAACATAGAACATAGAACATAGAAGAATACAGCGCAGTACAGGCCCTTTGGCCCTCGATGTTGCGCCGATCCAAGCCCACCTAACCTATACTAACCCACTTCTGACTTTGTTGGAATTGTCTGGTCTTTCTAGTTTTCTTTTAGTTCCTAGCTGTCCATATTCTTTGCTATTTGAAGGAAATTATATCAATAGTTGAGATTACTTCCCAGTCATTCTTCTTGAGCATTTTTCTCCCAGCCTGTGGTCGAGAAGTCACATTTCCTGAAGTTCACTTTTAGGCTTTCCTTAAAGCTTAATCTTGGCTTACCTTGAGATATTTAATGCATAACTCTCCTAGAGGTTATCATCATCAATGGTATGCACTACGTGCCTTGCCATTTGAGCTGAGCTCTGATCATGAGGTGCTTCAATTCCAGACATTTCTGCTCTTTGAAGTATCTCAATGTTGGGTAGTGTGTCCTTGCATTTGATGCTCATGGTGTTCCAAATGCAACTCTTGAAAACTATCCAACAGTTGAATATCCCAAATCGGTAGTCTAAGTTCACACCTCACACTTAGCTACATTGAATTCCATTTGCCACCTTTCTGCCCAGCTCTGCAGCTTCTCTATATCCTGCTGTAACCTGCCACATCCTTCCTCACTGTCAACAACTCCTCCGACTGAAATCTATATACATCTTAATGAAATCTATATACACCACTTCAACTGCTTTACTCTCATCCACCTGTTTGGTCACCATCTGAAAGAACTCAATAAGGTTTGTGATGCATGACCTAACCTTCACAAAACCGTGTTGACTATCCCTAATCAAATTATTCCTTTCTAGATGATTATAAATCCTATCTTTTATAACCTTTTCCAACACTTTATCCACAATCGAAGTAAGGCTCACTGGCCTATAATTACCAGGGTTGCCTCGATTCCACTTCTTGAACAAAGGGACAACATTGTCTATCCTCCAGTCTTTTGGCATTATTCCTATAGACAATGATGACATAAAGATCAAAACCAAAGGCACTGCAATCTCCTCCCTGGCTACCCAGAGAATCCTAGGATAAATCCCATCCTGCCCAGGGGACTTATCTATTTTCAGACTTTCCAGAATTGCTAACACCTCCTCCTCGTGAACCTCAATCTCATCTAGTTTAGTTGCCTCTATCTCAGTATTCTCCTTGACAACATTGTCTTTTTCCAATGTGAGTACTGAAGAAAAATATTCATTTAGCGCTTCTCCTAACTCCTCGGATTCCACGCACAACCTCCCACTACTGTCCTTGATTGGCCCCAATCTTACTCTAGTCATTCTTTTATTCCTGATATACCGATAGAAAGCTTTAGGGTTTTCCTTGATCCTATCTGCCAACGATTTCTCATGTCCCTCCTGGCTCGTCTTAGATGTTTCTTTAGGTCCTTCCTGGCTAACTTGTAACTCTCAAGCCCTCTATCTGAGCCTTCATGTCTCATCTTAACATAAGCCTTCTTCTTCCTCTTCACAAGAGAATCAATTTCTTTAGTAAACCACAATTCCCTCGCTTGACCACTTGCTCCCTGCCAGATAGGTACATATTTATCAAGGACAACCCATGCTGCAAGTTCACCCATTTTATTATGGATGCTGCTGGTGTTGAAATAGACACACATCAAACCACCTTCCTGCTCGCTGATGCACTCTTATGACCTTGAACCATATTTCTGACCTCAGTACTCTCAAACTCCTCCCTAAGGGAGGGAGGGTCGCAGCATGGGTTGGTACCTAGGACTTTGATATTGTGGCCATTTAGGAGACATGAACAGAACAGGGATAGGAATGGTTGTTGCAGGTTCAGGGATTTAAATGTTTCAGTAAGAACAGAGAAGATTGTAAAAGAGAGGGAGTATTAAGGACAGTATTACAGTGGCAGAAAGGACATTTGAGTACTCGTCTACTGAGATAGTATGGGCTGAGGTTAGAAACAGGAAAGGAGAGGTCACCCTGTTGGGAGTTTTGTAATGTTCAGGTTTCTATCTTACTGAACATGCCAAGCAAGCTAGATATCAAGAAATTCATCATGGAATTCAGAGTGAGTACCTGGTGACCTTGTCTCACCACTGGCTGTGATCACTCTCCATATTGCTCAGCACCAAACAGCATGTCAGGCAGGATCCATGGCTACCAGCTATACATATCAATGGACATTCGCAGCTGATATTTTCCAATACCCCACAACCATCATGGCATCTCTCTAATACACTTGCAGACCACGTAGGAAATATAGGCTTGCATTTCAAAGCACATAAGCAACAGGCATTTAAAGCCTTCAGCAGGAACACTTTGCATGCAGGGGCCTGACATCACCTAAAAGCAGATCCTGACCACAGAACAATCAAAACAAACTTACTTTGCCCACTCTGTGTCTGCATTTTTCAACTTCATCGTGCAGCTGAGATTCAGTTGAAGATGGAAGGTTTTCCTGAGTGAATTGTACATTCCTCCTGTTATTCCAGGTGCCTGCCAACCTTCATTTTTGTTCTTGATATCAGCTATTGTCAATCCCATCAGCTTTGAGCTTCCTCGTATTTCCACTCAATCTTTTTATTTAACTAGTAATATCCCCAAATTTCCCCTGAGTCCTATGGACACTGAATAGCCATTCCTAAATCATTATCCACTGTTCTGCCCGCTTGAATCCAGGGTTGTGGAAACTTCCAAAGGGACTGCCTCCCACAGTATCCCATGAACACTTAAGCTACATCCACCATTATTTCTAGAGGTTCCTTCCATCATAGTCATAATAATAGTAATCCTCTGCTTCCCATGGTAATGTTTCCACTGCCCAGGCCCTACGGCTAATCCTGGCCAAACCACTAAACCAACTTGGGAGGACAAAAAAGCCCAGGATTCATTTCCTTGCAGCTCCATTACTGCATTGATGGAACTAGATTTGGTGAGTGTCTGATTCTGAATTGGAAAGACTTAGATCTCTGTATTCTGACTGTCTGTGATGCACAAGATGGTGCATATCCATGTAGACAGAACAACCTGGTAAAAGCATTGCAACATAAGATGTCCAGTGAGCTCTAAAGTGCAGTATTGAAGTGTTCAACAATATTCTACATTTAATCTGAGGTGCTCCATGATGATGTGATGTGGCTTGTGTTGTGCCAAGGCCATCTTCTATAGGTGGAGGGTGGAGGTGGTTGCAGTCCTTGGAACATGCCTGAGATGATGGACAATGGTGTTCAAAATAGAGGACTGAAAAAGCCATCAGCAAACCTCAGCCATTAGGTTACCACTCAGTTTTTCAAATTAAGAACTAATGCCATCTAGCTTTTCACCATTAACTGGGATAATCGCAAACTGCAAATAAACAAGTTGTGATTTGTTAATAATGACATGCACATACATGGAACTAGGATCCTTGCTGGTCAAAACAAGATTTTGAGCTATATATTAAAATCTTAAGGAGAACATTGCTCTTTCTTTCATGAATCTACAGGCCATAGGTTAAAGGTGAGAGGGGAAAGATTTAAAAGGATCTGAGGGGCAATGTTTTAACGCAGAGGGTGGTGTGTGTATGGAACGAGCTGCCAGAGGAAGTGGTAGAGGCTGGTACAATTACAACATTTAAAAGACATCTGAATGGGTATATAAATAGGAAGGGTTTAGAGGGATATGGGCCAAATGCTAGCAAATGGGACTCGATTTATTTAGAATATCTGGTCGACATGGACGAGTAGGACTGAAGGGTCTGTTTCCATGCTATATAACTCTATGACTCTATGGCTTTATAAGTTGAGAATCTCATGTTTTCCTTCCCGCTTTACTCGTCCAGCTTTCTTTCATTTAAACATTAGTTAATCATCAAGTGGATGAGATGGTCTCGTGGTGTTATCACTATATTATTAATATAGGGCCTTGGATTCAAATTCTGCCATGGCTACTGATAGAATTGGAGTTCAATAAAAGTCTGGAATTAGTCTAATGGTGGCCATTAGACCACTATTGATTATTGAAAAGCCAACTTGGTTCACTAGTCCCCTCTACAGAAGGAACCTACTGGTGTTCCTGTGACTCCAGACCAACTGTGATGTGGTTGATTCTCAACTGGTCTCTGGGCAATTAGGTTTGACAATAAATGTTGGCCTGGCAAATGACACCTACATCTTGTGAATGAATTTTTAAAAATTCTGCCCTTTCTTCAATGTATCAGGGATAGGATTTTCAAATACCTTGGTGGATGCAGTTAGGTGTGGACACTTCTTTTAAATAATGCTGATGAATGTCTCTGAAACATGTTGCTATTTATAAAGTGAGGGAAGGGGTCAAAAACTGCTAAGTTAGTCACCTCCAATAAGCTGTTTGTTAAGCATCCTGAAAAGGCTTTCTACATGAAAAACAGGAAAAGTGAATGGTCTGGTGTACTTAAGTGTTAGCTGGGAGCCATTATGCGACTCTTTGGAGAATTTCATTTATACACTAAACATTCTGACTTGCAATAGTCAGCAATTACTATTGCAGTTACATTTGGTTTAGAGAGCATCAAGTAAATGTAGTGTCAGATAAACACTGGTGTTTCATGCAATATCATGAGCTTTGCAGACCTGTGCAAAGTGACTCAGATGCAAAAATAAAGCAATCAATGGCAACGTTGAGTTAATGATGGAATGATACTCATTCTGAAAGGACAAATGAAGCTAAGAGCCTGATGTCATGGGAAGAATGAAAATTTGTAATTCCAGATAGTAGGCTGCCAGCAAAATCTACTGATCACAGCTGAAGCAAGTCAAAAGCTTGGATTGGCAACCCTACGTATCGAAGAAGAGATTTGCAATGATTTGTAGGGTACCAGGCTATTCACTACCGAACAGAACCTAAAAAAATTACAAGATGTACCATATAGGTCTTGGATGTCTTCCTGGTCAAAATCAATTGAGTAGAGGAGACTGTGAGACTGACTCAAGATCTACTGAGAAGAATTCCTGTTATCATCAAGTCCAACCTGCAAGACAGCATAAAGTTGCTGGGAAAGAAGGGAGTAACCCCAAGAAAAAGTCAACCACACAGACTGGACTAGCAGTATGATGATAGTGAAAAAAAAATTGGAAAAACGGAGGAAGTGAAAAGTTCCAAAGAATTTAAAAAACTTTGAAGTGATCTCATTCCCCCAAGCTAACAATTGAAGAAATGTTGCCGGACAAGGCAAACATCTTTACCACCCTCAGTATAAGGGTTGGATACTGGTGAGTGAAGTTGGATAAAATCAAAAGTTTTCTGACTACATAATGGATGCCATTTGGGTGATACAGAAGACTGTGCATGCTGTTTGGCACTTCTAGGGATCTGGAGGAGTATCAATGCAGACAGCAAGATATAGTCAATACTCTTGCCAGAATATGGATGGTCTGCTAGTAAATGGACATGGTGATATGGTAGTAGAAGCTTCACAGACCATGATCAGAATCTATATGAACCTTATGCAAAAGATGCAATTAAATTTAATTATATCAGATATGTAGATCATGTACTGGCAGCCCAAGGATTTCAGCCTGATCCTGATAGGGTAAGAACCATAACAGAGATGTAGAAACAAAGAGATTTGAAAGAAGCAATGATTTGTTGAATTTGTAAACTGCCTTGAAACATCCTTGTCTAATTTGCCATCAGAGTGTCAACCTCTATGCAAGCTCACTGAGTGCAAATTATTATTGTGTTACTGGGGTCATTATGATTCTAGTTCAGACCAGTAAATTGATATCATGATCCAGTTGAGTGTGAATAAGGTTTGTTTAAAGTATCATAGAGCCCCTAAAGTGTGGAAGCAAGCCATTCAGCTCACCAAGTCCACACTGACCGTCCAAAGAGCATCCTACCCATACCCACTCTATTTCTGTTACCCTGCATCTTCAAGGTTAATTCACCTAGCCTGCACATCCTTGGACACTATGGGCAATTTACCATGGCCAATCCACCTAAACTGCACATCTTTGGACTGTGTGAGGAAACCAGACCTCCCAGAGAAAACCCATGCAGACACAGGGAGAATGTGCAAAATCTGCACAGACAGTCATCTGAGGGTGGAATTGAACACCGGTCCCTGGTGCTGTGAGGCAGCACTGATAACCATTGAGGCACTGTGCCACCTACAAGGAGGGGAAGTTGGAGACTTATTAAGTTACTTGTTACTTGTTACTTATTAAGAGAAGTAAGCTATGATATTCCATTGTTTCTAAGGAAACAAAATAACTGTATTTACAAGCTTAGAAAAATAAAGCCATCTATAAAAGATGTAAAGCCTGTTTGATCACATCTTCACCAATATATCTGTGTGGATGCACCTATCCATGACATTGTCAGCAAGGTGACTACCACACAGTCCTTGCAAAGACTAAGTGCCATCTTCACATTCAAGATCCCCTCCATTATATTGTGTGACACCATCACCATGCTAAATGGGACAGGCTTTAAACAGATCTAGCAACTCAAAACTGGGCATCCATGAGGTGCTGTGGAACTCTAGCAGCAGCAGAATTGCATTCAACCACAATATGGAATGTTATGGCCCAACATATCTCAATTACTGTTACTGTAAAACTGGGGTACCAAGCCCTTTAGATATCATGCAGTGTCTAGAGCCTGTAAATGGGTGCCAAAACCCAATTGTTGGTTAGAAAAGCTTCAGTCATAACTGATACATCCTGACCACAGGGTTGTGCATATGTTATTCGCTCACAGGGATTCTGTGCTGGTGCATTCAGAATTCAGAGTCACTTTAAAAGAGTTAGCTACTGTTCAAAGGTCCCTGCTGGTCCATTGTTTTACTACCCTTTCCTCCTTACCCTGACCTCATGTATATAAGGATTTACTGCCACTCTTTTAACCAACACCAACTATCTAAAGTGACATTTCAGAGATGAGTTGCAATGAAAACAAGGACACTGGTGGTGCTAGCTTACAACTTTCTAATGGGGACTGAAGGAACAAGGAATGCATCAATGAACAAGTATATTAACCTATTTTCATTTGCCTTTTGCTGACCTTTTAATGTGTTGGTAATTTAACGAAGGGCTAATCTCAGCGTCGTCTCAATTTTCATGGATAACAAAACAAGACATCAGGGATGTAATTACAGTATTACCATTCTAATTGAACCAGCCCCACCTGGTTAGAATAATCAGCTGTTTAATTCACACATCACACATTCAAATGTTCTTTACTGCACTGAATATTTTATTTCCACATTTAATTGCTGAGAGTTAAATTAATATTTATTCTGAAGGTTGTTCCAGGAGAAGAACAAAAAAGCAAACAGCAGCCAATATTTAAGGTGTTCTTACAATCTAGGTGAGTAGCTGACTGTAAACACACAGCTCTTCTTCTGTCAGTTCTACTTGATTGTGCAAAACAAAATTGGCCTCTGTAATTATAACAGCAGTACAGAATACAGATGTTTTCTTCTGATATTGTGTGAAGACAAACTGATGTTAGGAAATATAAATATGGCCATCCAACCCTGTGCAATCTTCCAGGTAGACGCATCTTTAATCAGAGAAATGCAACTAAATGTTAGAGATCAGCCAATGTGTCCAAATACGAAATGGAATGATGCATGGACATTTCCAGTCTGAGACAGGCAATAATGATAAAAGCAATTTCAGGGAAGGTCAAGAGGGAGAATGAATAGTACCATTCAATTAAATGTGTGGGATAGATAGTACAGTGTCTTAGCAGCCAGTAGAACTTGCTCCACACGGTCATTTACAATCTAGATATCTGAGACCATTGCATTATTCCAGAAGCAGGATTATGCAGGATGACCATAATCCTGGTGAGGAAAACAAGGGAAAGCCCATAAACAGAATACACATGGCCAGAACAGGCTGGAGATCTATGAGTTTGTTTTCAGATGTCTCCTTTTATTCAAATTCTAATTTATGTAAGGGGATGGAGTGGTGACCTCCTTACAAGTTTGCATGATACCTTTATAATTGCAACAGAAGGTGGTTACAATTCTTTTATATCCCCTTTGAAATATTTAACCTTCCACAAAAAAGAAATATCTGACATTGTGAATTAACCATGTGTGAATATAAATGGAAACACATGTCCTATACTACTCTTGCAGTGGATTAAAGCTCTGTTGTGCCACAAACTTGATTCTGCTGCGTGACATTTTACTTTGTCTAATTATATGTCTCAGAGCATGCATGTGCTTCTGAGGAAGTCTGCCAACAAAGTGCTGATGTCACTGTACTTTTGTATTAATATTCCTCTGGTTTTTGGAGTACATGAAACTCCAACACCTCATTGATTTGCCAGTTCTGACGTGTGAGCCAAAAGAGTGAAAGTTCATGGATTCTCATTCATGAAGAACATTACCACATGGCCTGAACCTTTCCTCACCAAACAGCATGGAGCAACAACCTTGGATAAGCAATGAAGCCAGTTATGGCACCATCAGCCATGATGAAATTCATTTGAGACATTTTGGTCTGTAGGACTTAATACTGCACTTACTCAATAAGTAAACAAATAACCTAACAAGTTTATTTGAAAGTACATGCTTTCGGAGCGCTGCTCCTTCGTCAGGGAACTAGTGGGGCAGGATCATAGGACACAGAATCTATCGTAAAAGATAAGTTTCATACAACTGGTGCAATGTATTGAACAAACCTAGATTGCTGTTGAGTCTTTAATCACTTACAATGGAGATGCAAGTTTCAATTGACTAATATGTAACTCCCAGAAGTCTTTCAAGTCACAGTTCTGAGATAAGGTTTTATTAAAAAAAGGTGACATCTCAGCTCAGACAATGCATTAAACGTGTGAGGTTAGAGTCTGTCTGTATCCCAACCTTGAGTCAGACGAGTTCTATTTCCAAAATAGGAATTTATAAATTGTTATGTGGATTGAGTGCCTACAGATTCTGTGCTTTTTGAACAAAATAGAATGTATCTGCAAATATAAATCTGCATATGCAAATTCACCCGATAGACCTATGTGTGTGTGTGCGCGTGTGTATGAGAGAGAGGTCTGTGTTTGTGTGTGGCGAGAGGGAAGATGACATATACACACACTCTCTCTCTCTCCCTCACATATACACATGCACACACACACACATAGATTTATGTCATGATTCAAGCTTGCATTTACTTAAAGAGAGAGAAGAGTGGGCCTAAAAACGGGTCTTTTAAGTGCAAATAGAGGCATGATAAGGCCATGAGGACAGTTATGTTAAAGGTCAATGCAGTAGAGTGGCAGATATTAAAGGAGATGTTGCAAAATAATTAGATTACAGTGAGATAGAAAGATTCCAGGAGCTAAACTTTAGGTTTCTTTCAGCCAAGAGCAATTGGGTTTAGTTTTTTGGTGGAGTTCCCTCACCCTATCTTAACAAGCACATTAATTACTTACCATGCCTCTATGGTATCTGTCACGGTCTATCCTACCACAAATCTTTCTAGGAACAAATTGCTACTCACTGGATATCCACTGAAACGCCAGCGTCTTTTGCGACCGCATAATCTTAAAATCCCATTGTGCGACTGGATTCAAAACTGCCCTATACATTTTCTGACATTTGTCTGGATGTGGCAGATGGGGAAGGCGGGGGAGGTGGGGGGGGTTGCTGGGGGAGTCGGGGGGTTGCTGGGGGAGTTGGAGCTCCACTTTGTTGACAGAATCCTGGAAGTTCTGCTGGTTGGGGTGGTACTGATATGGGATTTCATCTTCCCCAAGAAAAGCAGCAGTGGAAGTCATGACATTGAAATATACCAGTCTGGCCTGAGGTTGCCACCCAGGTTAAAGCTATTTCAGCCATTTGGAGGAAAGTCCGGCAATGCATGAAGGCCAGTGTTCTTCTCTCTGCCAGGGTAAGTGCCACCATCTTCTCTCCAATTCCTTCCACTCGCTCTATCATTGCTCCTGCACTAGCTCTCATTAAGGCTCAAGACGCTCATGATTGCCCACAACATCTTTCCCACTCACTGTCACTCAGCTGACACCATTAATCCTGTACGCTACCTACTCATTCATTTGGGGCACCTCACCACCAAACAGTAACAAATCTGCCACCCACTTTCATCTCCTGTAATATATGCTTCTGTCTCATACCAGGTGGAAATCAGCCCACAATAGGGTAGAAAGTGTCATGGCTGTGCTGTCTGTCATTTGACTCCTCCTTGAGTTGGTTGAGGCCTGCTGACAGCAGTTACAAGCTTCTTGACTTTGCCACTGCACTAAAGGTAGCAGAAATATAACTCTAGAATCTGTGGCTGAGGGAGTAAAGTGCTAAATGCAAGGCAGGGATGCTGTGAGCCTCCAGGGAAGTTCAGAGTGAGTGAGCTCTATGGCAACAAGCAAAGAACCAGGAGATATTGCCTGGTCCAGTCAATGAGCTGGATACATGTCCCTAAATGTAAACTATTCTTGCTACAGCATTACAATGATAGCTAATGGTGCAGTCCCTAATGCAACATTGAAGTGCAGAGATAAGTGCTTCGGAGATATGCCATGAAGGTTTTTAGAGGCTGGCACATGGCCATGCCAATGTTCGAGGATGTGGTAAGCTTTGGCTGGTGCCCATGGAGCATGCCCTGAGATGTTGGTGCCTGATTCTCCAGTATGGAGGTTGTTCAGAGCAGGCGCTGAGCTGAATCTGTCAGGGAACCTCTCTGGTTTCCTTGTTGTGTTTTTCTGATATCTTGCTTGTTAAGTGAGTTCGGTAAAATGAGAGGTTGTGCCCTTAGTAATATGTTTGAACAAGTGTTAATCCTCTTCAGTTGGCACTTCGCCATTTGCTAGCAAGAACCTTACCACACTACTTGTGATGAGCACAAAAGATGGAGTGACATAATTTCGATATCAAGACAGGTCGCACTGCACTTGTCACCTGATTCTGCTCCATATCTTGCCATGGACCATGTCATTCAAGCCCCAATAAGATTCTGCCTTAGGGAATGAATGTACAATCTGTGGCTAACCGAGGAAGTTAAAAATAGTATCAAATTGAAAGAAAAAATGCACAACACTTCATAGAGAAGTGGGAAGACAGAGTATTGGGAACAGCCGAAAGACCAGTAAAGAATGATTAAAAAATGAGAGAATCATTAAAGTATAAGAAAAACCGAGATGGAAAATATAAGAACAGGCATTTAGGTTTTCTACAAATATTTAAAGGAAAAGAGTAACAAAAATGAACATGTATTCCTTTAGAGAATGAATCTGAAAAATTAAACACCAGAATTGACAAAAGCATTGAACAAATCATTTATATCTGTTTTCAGTAAAGAAGGCATAAAATATATCCCCAGAATGCTTGTAAATTATGAGGTGAAAAGGAAGGAGGAACATAAACAGCTTTAATTACCAGAAAAAGCATACTGAGAAAACCATTAGAACTAAAGACTGACAAGTTCCCAGGACTTAATGCACTTAATCATAATATTATGATGAGTTAGAAGGATTAAGGAGATAGCAGGATTATTTTATTTGAAGATCAATAAAAAGACAGATTGGAAATTATTTTTAATCAAGTATCTCCTGAAACCCCCGTGGTTTCAAATAATGGCTGTTCTTATTTGCTTCAACTCATTTCAGGGAAAACATATGACTATTTTATTGCGGATATTTACAGCTGTTCCGTTTTGTTTGATTATTTGCAGGCTTGATGATGGCCTTTCATTTCTGTACAACGTAGTTCTCCTATATCTGGAAAAGAACCCTTTTGTGGTCCAGTGTGTTGCCTGGAATCCTGGTCTAGGTGCTTTTGCATGAGAAACCTCAGAAAGACTTTTGCATCTGCAAAAGTCCCCAGAGACAACTGCATGTTTTCAATGGTATCTGATCATTGAAAACACCATGTGTGCGTGTACATGCCTGTGTGTTGTTTGTTTTGGTTATACACTTTGTAGAATAAGTTTTCTTTAATAATAAATTCATAATTATGTGCTTTTTAAAGAAATCTGATTAATAGTTCTTTTACTGTAAGTTAGTAACAAAACTTCTGAGGAACCAGGTAAAGAATCAAACCCTTGGGACAGAACAGAAACAGCAGTCACTTCACATCTTGGTTAATATTAGGTGCTTAAAAATAGTGGTTGTACTTTTCTACACACTCTGGAAAAGTTCCATCTGATTAGAAGATAGTGAATGTAACTCTTCTATTCAAGAAAGGAAGGAGACAGAAAGTAGCAAAATACTGATTAGCTTAAAATCTGACAGGGAAACAGTTGGAACTTTATTGCTGGAACAGCACAGCAGGTCAGGCAGCATCCAGGGAACAGGAGATTCGACGTTTCGGGCACAGGCCCTTCTTTCATTCCTGAAGAAGGGCCTGTGCCCGAAACGTCGAATCTCCTGTTCCCTGGATGCTGCCTGACCTGCTGTGCTGTTCCAGCAATAAAGTTTCAACTTTGATCTCCAGCATCTGCAGACCTCACTTTCTCCAGGGAAACAGTTGGACCTACTAATAGGAGACTAGAGCATGGCACTGAGCAAGTCTGAGTGCAACTGGGTAAGACCAAAATAACTTTCTGCAAAGGAGATCACATATGACTTTTTTTGCATTTTATTACCAATGCAGGAGATTGTGCCAAAAAGGACAGCCCTTAATTGAAATCAGAGTTGGGCAGATGTCAATAAAAGTACATAGGAGAAAGTGAGGACTGCAGATGCTGGCGATCAGTCAAAAAGTACAGCAGCTGAAAATGTGTTGCTGGAACAGCGCAGCAGGTCAGGCAGCATCCAGGGAACAGGATGCTGCCTGACCTGCTGTGCTGTTCCAGCAACTCATTTTCAGTTCTGATCTCCAGCATCTGCAGACCTCACTTTCTCCTCAAAAAGTACAGCAGGTCAGGCAGCATCCGAGGAGCAGGAGTTGGCATTACGGACATAAGCCCTTCATCAGTAAAGTGCCAGGAATTTCCAATAAAGTACACAGGGTCTGATAAAACACAGGGAAAAAGATCTGTATACAATTCCAAACACAGACTGAACTATGAAGGTTATTCTCATGGGCTCTTTCCCAATACACTTCAACTTCTTTTTTTTAATATTTATTTATAATACATGCACTTTGTTGCCAGCTGCAAGTTTAAAAGCCCTTTTCTAATGTTTCACATGTGAACAAGTACTCCACCATCAGTGATGTTGTCCACAAATACAGCAGACTTTGAAGGGCTAGGAGGCAGTCACATGGGCCAGAATTAAACACATATTGGGAGTATACTACAAATCACTGTCAGGCGATTGCAGTGCAGCTCTGGACACCCCCAAGTAAGCATGCAGTTCCTGCAGGTTATCAGGGGAATCAGGAGCTGGGTAACAAAATTGGCAGCTTCAGAAGGACATCATTTGGAGGCCAGACATTCATCTCGAGTTGCAACTCTAAATCTTCTAGCTCCAGAATTCACCACCACAATTCTATATCACCTCCTGAGATGACCCATCACTACCCCTAATAATTTTCCCTAGTTGTTACTGACAGTCCAAGTCCACAGACAATCCTGCAATTTCACCCTTTCCTTCAAGTGTTCAATAAAGACAAGTGCCCACTTATGGTCCAAATCCACCTGGTACACCCCACCATCAATCAGTCAGAAATCAGGTGCCATAAGTTTCCTGTTCACCATTAACTCGATCTTGAAGTTTTGGCATAACTTAGAAAAGTTGTGATTTATTGGATATCCATAGCAAACAAATGTAGGGAAGCAAAGCACTGCTGAAACGCTGCCAAAGTAATCCTTTAAACGTAACCGGCCATCAGGAAACTGGGATTGCAAATCCTATCTGATTATATCACCCCACCTGCCATGATTCCCATTCCTGGTGATCCTATTAAATTCATGATGTACTTCATATCTGTCCAATTTTATTTTGATGTTGGCTCCTCTGCACCAGCCCTTTCACCAGTCGAGTTTCAGGCAGAGAATGGTTCCATAGGTGCTGTCTTTCAGTGTGCATTCAGCCAGCAGTGGTTATGAACAAATGATCTACCTGGCCAATCAAAATATCCATACCTCTTAATTTTACAGAAGGAATCAGAGGGCAATCATTTCTTCAAGTCCCCAGTCTAGTAGTATCTTATGTATCCTCAATGGATACATAAATCACCTATTTGAATATTATTTGTCATTACCTCATATGGTTATAAGCAAAAAGAAAAGATTTTCTTTCTGCTGAAGACTATAAATTCAGCAAAACTATTCCTTCAAAGAGCAGGAAGGGAATTAGGATGAAGATCTACATGTTATGTTCCTTATTCTAGACTCATTCTATCTGGCTTACCAAAGAAAGATATGTTAACTGGTTAAGAAAAACTGGGATTTGATATTAGTAAATGATTCAAGATTTCTTGTCAGATAGAAAACAAGACCAGAGGAATTGATCAAGACCTCATTAAAGATCATTTAGCTTAGACAGGAAAGGTTTCCTCAGCTTAATGTGACAAAGGAAGTTTAGCTCTTTAATCATATTAATATTGTAATGTAAACACATATTTGCAGTCTGCATGAAAAGAGCAGAGGTTTGATAGAAGTGATTAGTTCTTTCAAAGAGCTGGCACAGTTATGATTGTCTAATTGACTGTCTCCTGTGCTGTAAGATTCAAGGATTTAAAGGTTCAAAGGTGGCAGGATCAGGATTTGAACTGCAGTCAACAATAAGCTTTGCTGCTGAATTCTATTGTTCTACGTATCTCTACTCTAAAAGGAATTATTACTTTTTAAAAGAATTGAATCAGCTACTTGCCAATTTTGTTTCCCATTAGTACTTCTTAGGATATTGTTACCCAAATAGACTGGATAATACATCACCCATGATGTGATTAAGTAAATTACAGTGCCTGTGTCAGTACACAGAATGTAATGTACTTATCTGATATCAGAATGCATAATATTTACTTAGTTTACTTACTGTCCTATAAATTGTAATTTTTGTTTTCAGTGATTCTATCTATTCTTTCTTTATGCTGCAAGAAAGATAAATGATATCCTGGTTGAAGACATTTGTCTCTGTCTATTGTGGTGAGCATGATGGCACAGATAATTATTCGACTGTCTGAGAATGCATTGTCTGGCTACCTATAAAAACAGGAAACGTGTATCAAATCCACACTGTACCTGCAAAGGAAAAGTGCTAACATCAAGCTACTATTGATAGAATATGATTTTAGTCGTGTTTGTGTTTGTATATCTATGTCAATGCAGACCTCTTTAAGGATCGTGGAAGACTACCTTTGATGTAATGTATTGGCCAATGGAATGTTTTGTATCTAACATATCGAGTATAATGGATGATCAAGGAGTTCAACAGATTATAAAAAGCAAGAAAGGGAGGATGAGGTTGGGATAGGGTGGTGGCCTGCATTATTAGAACAAAGCATGTGAGCGAACTCCAAGTGACAATGTTTTTCATTACATCATAAAACTTCCTTGTTTGTGCAAATATTTATTAAAATGCCTCCCAAAAGTTTTTTTCTCATTTCCTTAATATTGGGACAGATTCAATCTTAATTGACGCTTAGTGTATCTGCCAATTTTCTGGTTGCATTGGGTAAATTAGACAAGACTAGTAAAATGACTTTGGGTGGAATGTTCCACTCCTTGATGTGGCATAAGCAATGGAAAGAAAGGTGGGAAGGTATGGAGTGAATGAAAAATCAGAATTTTGATGCCAAGAAACGGGTTTGCAATTTTTCCAGCAAGCCTTAAATGGTGACTTCAGAATCATACCATTGAGCAGTGACTACCTTTTTTTCCATGCATTTGCAACTCATTAAAGCAAAAATACCCTTTAGTACACCACTTCCAATTCTCCATTCCTTCCCTGAGAAACTGGGATATAGTCCAACAGATTTATTTGGAAGTACAGGTTTTCAGAGTGCTGTTCCATTGTTAGGTAGCTGCCTGATGACGGAGCAGTGCTCTGAAAGCTTGTACTTCTAAACAAACCTGTTGGAGTATTTCCTGGTGTTGTGTTATTTTTAACTTTGTCCACCCCAGTCCAACACCGGCACCTCCACATCCTGAGGAACTAGACAGTACAAATTCCTGACTGTGAAGCAGAGTCAGTAAAACAGTTAACAGTGACTTGTTTGAAGTAAAAGGTAAAGTCACATAGTCGAACTGGACCACAGTTACTCTCCAATTAGCAAGAAGCGACTGGTCATGATTAACCTGAGGATCACCATGCTTCAGGAAGAGGAGAGAGGTTGAGAAGGAGAATCTTTCATGGTAGCCTCAGTCAGTGTGAGTTGCATAAGATCCTGAATGTTCTTGACAAGGTGGACACTGAAACACTGTCTCCTCTTACTGGTGAGTCTCGCATTGGACAGAGATGAAGAGAACTTTTTTCTCTCAGATGATTATGCAACTTTGGAACTCTCTGTCTCAGAGGACCCCTACAATATAAAATAAACTTCAATTAATACCTAGGAGGCTTGCAGTCACATGCTTGTTGACACACGAGTCATAGTTCTGGAAAGACTGACCTAGTTAACGTTAAGCCCCTTCACAAGAAATATAGAAACATCTTTATGCCTCTGGTTTAAAATCCAAACTATTAATTTATAAATCACATGCCTTTCATCACTACAGTGAGGATGTTTCAGATCTTCCAATGTAAACATTCAGGGTGAATGTTGTTTTAAATAAGTTCACGATAGGTTGGGAGAGAAACATTAGCATGTATCAGCATAACTCAAATTTATTCACACAGAGGGACAAAAAGATGTATTTTTGAACAAGGAATCTGCAATAGATATAAAAACATGTCTTTCCAAACACAATAAAATTTCAGACTTGAGGACCACAGCTACTCTCCAATTAGGCCGGTGTTAGCTAACGTTTGGTCCTACTGCACCTAAATACTGGGCAGGATAAAGATATTTAGTGCAACACCGGCAGGGGGGTATAAAATGCAGAGACAAGGAGCTATGTAAATGAGCAACAAAGGATCTCAGTGGGTATAACCTGTACACAGTGCAAAGAATTAAGGAAGTTTGCATACAATGATGTTTTGGTTTAAATGTTGTGTGTTGATTAGTCTAGCCTTGCAGTAATTACTGAGATGATGATAAATTCAAAAATAACTGTATTCTTTATGGATCAAGGAGCTATGTACAAACTTATATAAATATCTCCTATTCTGCTGAAGTTATGGACAAACTCTCTTCAAATCACTCAGTTACATGTTCTCTTACATCATTATTATGGGAGATGTCATTCACACACAGTTCTAGGCATCAATCCTCTCAAATTAAAAAGAATCACTGTACATAACTCATTAGTTCTGTTTCTCTCTTTACAGATGCTGCCAGATCTGCTGAGCTTCTCTAGCACTTGCTGCTTTTATTTCAGGTCTCCAGCATCTTTGGTGTTTTGCTTTTAGTTGAGTGTTTAACTCACTTCTCTACCAGGTATGCCATTTTGAAAAAAAATCTGCTTTTCTCTCTGATGGGATTTCCATTTGAATCTTTCAGCATATTTGCCTTCACTGCTTTCAATTTCCCTCCTAGGGTTTGGTGAAGTGTTTGCCAAAGCTTATTTTCACAGCCACATTTCCTTTCTTATTGACTAAGTCAGAGTCCAACTTATCCCACATGGATTCCAACTGAAGTTCCATCCTTCATTCTTTGAATCCACCCAAGATTACAAGTAGCTCCTTGACATAAAATGCTACTTGGCAGCTGTTCTCGCCACATTCTGTGACCCATACTGATTGCCGAAAAGAAGAGCTGTTTTACTTGAAGCATTAACTCTGTTTCTGTCTCTACAAACGCTGTCAGACCTGCTATGTTTGTCAAGCATTTCTCTTTTTCTTAATGCTTACAGTCTTTATTCAAAAATAAACTGCAGTAATTTCTTCAAGAAAGAAATGACATAACTTCATTATAATGCAACAAACTTGTAGGTCCAAACTTTACATTTTTGAAGACAGTACATTCTATCAATTCATTCCAAAAGTATGACGGATTTGTCAGTTGTGCTGCACTTCATCACTTAAAGAAGTGACTCAAAAGTCTGAATTTTAAGCATTAAGCAAACATGAAACCACAACAGTTTTGCAAGTGTAAACATGCATTTGACAAGCACAAACATCACAATATCAAGGAAGAGAATAACAATGACAGTAACTGGAAATACATGCTGTGGATGTGGAGGGGATTACCTAGGCAAAGGAGAACACACAAAATATCTTTTCAAAAACGAGTCATGGCAAGCAAAGTCATTGTGTAAGCTACTTTTGCTGCAAGCCGTAGATTGGCATCAAAAAATAAACAATGGTGCATAGACTCAACATGAGTGAGTGAAGCTAAAGAGTGAAATTCTCTTCTATAAAAATCAGCAACAGAAATGTGGCCAAATACTCACAAATCCTACAAATTGGAAAATCTAAATCAGAGAATGTGTTGAACAGATGTGTACTCAAATTTCAAATCATGTTTTAGGGAAGCAAATATGCATCGGAGCATGAAAACATAAAATTGTTAGAAGAAAGCCTGCAGCAGGAATGGTTATAGATGTAGTTCATCATCCAGAATCTGTACTTTAGATGTTACAAACTACAAGGAAACTGAAAACCCAATTTTAACATGGAGTGTGATGTGGACAGGCATGGTGAGAATCTGCTCACCGTTCTAACCTGCGTAGAAGGAAGCCAGACAATGTTATATCCCTGGTCTCATCTCTATGCTACTGGTCAGCTGCCTATTCTGAAATGTTCATTTACTGCATGGGGTATTGGTGCCCCTGGCTAGACCAGATGGCATGCTGCTCCTTTATTGCTCCTGAAGTAGTGATCTTGACAAACTGTAATCTTGAACTACTGCAGCCCATGTTGTGGATGCACCCACAGTTGGGAAGGAAGTTCCAAGATTTTGATCTAGTGACTGTGAAAAGACCATGATAATGCTTTCAAGTCAGAATGATGTGTGGCTTAGAGAGAACTTGCAGATGATGGTTTTCCTACACATTTGCTGCCCTTGTCCTTCTAGGTGCTGGAGGTTGGGTTTTTAGAAGATGCTGCCAAAGGATACTTGTTGAGTTAATGCAGTACATCTTGGAAATGGTACATTCTGCTGCCACTATGCTTGTTTGCAGGAGCATTTGATGGGAGGGACTATTGGGAATGAAGACCAGTGAAGGCAAATCACAAATTTTCTAGTGCAGCATGGAGAAATATCAGTTCTATCACACTTCAAGGAAAGTAACAAGAAATTATATTAAATGTTTTCCCTTAGTCCTGGATTCCCTTCCTACTGCACAGACCACAGTTAAAATTGCAGTTATGACTCAATGATGTGACTCGGCTTGAGCCACACACTTAGAATAAAACCCCAAAAGATGGAGTTGGATGTCCTTGCCTACCTGATCAAAAAACTATATTAAAATTGAAAATGGTTTGAGTTAAGCAAGGCATCAGTGTCTAATCCAACTGAGCCATTTTACCTGCTGTGTGCTTTCTGCCAAGTAAGAAAAATAACTCCTTGATTTCGAGCACAAAGTCATAGTCATTGTCTGGGGAAAGGAAAAGTTTCTACCTTTGCAGAGAAACAGGACAACCAGATACATAAGCAATAAAGTAAAAGTCACCCTATTATGCAGTGCCTGATCTCAGTCCTCAGTACAAATGAATAGTTAAAACGTTTGATCATATGTTACAAACCATGATGTTCCAAATCATTTTTCAATTTCTGATTTTAATTCCTTCATCCTTGACTTCCATGCCTCCATGTCATAAACGCTGGAATTTCTTCCCTAAAATTTTCTGTCTCTGTATCAATTTTCCCTCTAAGCTTCTCCAAGGTACCAGGCACAGTGACTGGCAGCTGAACACCAATCACAGCATTGAATTCAGTTCGGAAGCTGCTACTGCAGACTGAACACAGAAGTCCACATACCTAGAAGTTAAGTGGGGGGGAGGGGGGTAATGCTGCTTCTTACCTCTCTTTCTTCCTTGCAAATTAAGCTTAACACCCGCCTCTTTGATCAAACCTGTGGTTATCTGTACTAATATCCATGTGACTTAGTCAAAGTTTGATAGATAACACTCATGTGAAGCATCTTGGGATATTTATTACATCCAAGTTGTTATCCATGATAAACTGACTGCTATATTAGAACATCGTTATTTACTTCCACAATCCAAATTAGTGCAGATACTATTGATACTGAAGCCGACAGAAAATATTGTCACGATTTCAGTCAAATTAAAATGTATTGTTAGCAAGTAAGAAATGGTGAGGAAGAATTGATTGCAAGTATCAAATGAGAAAAAAAATATTTATTAGCCTAGCACCACCTCCAACAATGCTACATAGATATACTTCAATACTTCAGAGAAAGCAGCATTGCAGGCCACTAATATGGCCTGCACTGTATTCTTCAATTACATCAATGATGTGGAATAACTGGAAAAGGTACTACATTAATGAGTTTCTCCCTCTAATCTCTGCAGATGTCAGAATTACACAATGAAGCAACATTTGATTTGACTTCTGTGCTACCTTTCACCCTCAACATTCTCTGACAATTCATAACAAATAATTACTTCAACTACCCAGTAGTAGACAGAATGAAATCTCTAACAGTGGAATTATTCAACTGATACACAATATGTGCTGAAAACAACTAAGTTGGGTCTTCTCCAGAAGAACATTTAACAGGATCTGATGTATGAACAAGTATATGTGCTCAGGCTGGACTCACTGTCTAATTATTTTTATTATAGTAGATTATTTTTGAGTCATAATTTAATTAAACCTTGACTACTATGATAAAATTATATTTTTCCTAATTTTTATAATTTACTTGTATGTAATTCTGTAACAAACAAGCAATGGCCTTAAAACGAATTTCTGTATGGAATTTTGCCTGGTCACAAAGTGAAAAAAGGTCAGCACACAGGTACAGCAAGTCAATAGGAGCACAAATAAAATTCTGATTTTAAAATGGATGGCGTATAAAATATAGAAGCCTCATTATAACTGTACTGGGCACTGATCATACCTAGAATGCGGAATACGATTTTGTTCACATTATTTAAGGGAAATATCATCCCAAACAACACTGCTCTTTGGCTGTTTCAATTATTTCTCTCCGTCCAGCAACTCTGTGGTCTCACACAAAATTGCATAGTAACATGCGTTAATGGGATTTCTTAAACTCGGCGGTATGATCCCAATTCAGGGCAATCTTGCGCCCTGCGACCCCACCCCACAGTTACCACAACATTTATATTTGCGTCACGATAATTTGACAGTAAATTAAAACACGTTTTAGCCTAAAAACAAAAACAGCTCAGGTATTGCGGATTGAGGACGTGAACTTCCTGTTAAAGTAAGTAGCCATCAGCCATTTGTGCTATTATCTTCAAAATTAACTTTTGACAAAGGTTTGACTGATAGCAGTTTGTGAGCTGCAGTCAGAATGAAACGCCATACTGATCAGTTTCTGTTTCAAATTAGATTTCAGCGGAATTGCTTCTATAAGTCATTGTTCACTTGCGCAGTAATTCGTCTCCACTAGTTACGAGGAAAGCTCGGAAGAACTTCCTGATTTTACAACAACTCAATTCTCATCTATTTATATTTAACAAAATTAACAAAAAAATCATCTTGCTTTAATTTTTAGGTATCAATTTTAACTTAAATTTAGAAATGTTTATGTAAAACAATTATTGAAGTAAAAATAAGCTGAATAGAGTCCAAAACTACCATTTTTCATTAATTACACTTTACATTTTAACTACATTTTAACTTATTTTTCAAAAATAACAAACACATTTGGATTTGAATTGTCTTTATTTACTGAGGTTTGAACGGTACAATATTATTGCAGCTTTAATGTATAATACCTCTATGAATTTGAGTAAACAATATAATGATGCATCGATTGCTTTTGTGGTTTAGCCTTTTGCTATCAGTTATACACAGAAATTTGAAATACTTTACTATAATACATATCTATAATTTTATCAGAAATTACACTGGTGAAGTCTAACTTTGAAATGCTCAGCTAATCCCAAAGCTTTTTATCTGCAGGGTACAGTTAGTATGTTTGCAGATGACACCAAAATTGGAGGTGTAGTGGACAGTGAAGAGGGTTACCTCAGATTACAACAGGATCTGGACCAGATGGGCCAATGGGCTAAGAAGTGGCAGATGGAGTTTAATTCAGATAAATGCAAGGTGCTGCATTTTGGGAAAGCAAATCTTAGCAGGACTTATACACTTAATGGTAAGGTCCTAGGGAGTGTTGCTGAACAAAGAGACCTTGGAGTGCAGGTTTATTGCTCCTTGAAAGTGGA
>NC_057723.1:33580382-33605828 GCF_004010195.1 Chiloscyllium plagiosum
AAAAGAGACCCAAGGGACAACTTTTTCACGCAGAGGATGGTGCGTGTATGGAATGAGCTGCCAGAGGATGTGGTGGAGGCTGGTACAATTGCAATATTTAAGAGGCATTTGGATGGGTATATGAATAGGAAGGGTTTGGAGGGAAATGGGCCGGGTGCTGGCAGGTGGGACTAGATTGGATTGGGATATCTAGTCAGCATGGATGGGTTGGACCGAAGGGCCTGTTTCCATACTGTACATCTCTATGTCTCTATGACAGAACAGGTGTTGTCATACAATATATTTTTTTCTGAGAGAATTACTCATTGCACTTTAATTTTTAATTGAAGGCTTCTGTGCAGAATAAGTAATATCTGAAACAGAAGAATTGACTTTAAATTTACTTTGTGGGCTTGTCTAGTGCTATGCATATGGCAATGTTAGAATTTGTTCTTTAACATTCTGTGAAGGTCAAATAATTGAACAAGCTGAAAATTGCTAATATGATTATTAGGTGTAAATGGATATTCCTAACTGCTTCAGAATACTACTTTATAATCTTCAAGAGAGGAAGCAAAAGATATGTGGGTTAAAATGCAGTCATTAAGTAGATGGAGAGGCTTGCTATTTGGTTAATCAGAAACTGATGTACAGTATACACACTGTGGGTTTATCTCTCTTTCATTTCATGGTAACTCTACAGCACGGAAACAGTCCATTCAGCCCATCAAGTCCACACTAATCCACTGAAGAGCATCCTACCAAGACCCCCTCCCCTACCTGCAACCCTGCAATTCCCATGGTCAATCCACCTAGCCTGCATATCCCTGGACATTTGTAGGTAATTTAGAAGGCCAATCTACCTAACCTGCACACCTTTGGATTGTGGGAGAAAGCCGGAGCACCCAGAGGAAACCCATGCAGACTGGAGGAGAATGGGCAAACTGTATAAGACTATTACTCAAGGGTGGAATAAAACCAGGGTCCCTGGCATTGTGAGGCAGCAGTGCTAACCACTGAGCCACCCCATGTTTTAGGTATTAATTTTGAAAGAGAAGAAGACTTTGTCATTCCAGATGGTAGAAGTTGCAATTTTGTGAAATGTTATTGTATATTAGGTATAAACAATAGGGATTAAATGTATCTCTTGAAGAGTATAAAGAGAATAGAGACATTCTTAAGAGGGAAATCAGGAGGGCAAAGAGGGGATAAGAGATAGTTTTGGCAGATCCAGTTAAGGATAATCCAAAGAGATTCAACAAGTACATTTTGAAAACAGTTCAAATTACAGAAGAGGAAGTTCTGGAGGTCTTAGAAAACATAAAAGTGGATAAAACTCCAGGGCCTGATCAAGGATGCTATGGGAAGTTAGGAAAGAAAATGTGGAGCCCCTAGCAGAAATATTTGTTTAATCTATGACCACAGGTGAGGTGTCAGAGGACTGGAGGGTGGTTAATGTCGTGCTTTTATTTAAGAAAGGCTGCAAGGAGAAGCCTGGGAACGATAGAACTGTGAACCTGACTTCGGTCATGGGTAAGTTGTTGGAGGTGATACTAAAAGATAGGATTTACATGCATTTGGAAAAGCAAGGACTGATTAGGGACAGTCAGCATGGTTTTGTGCAAGGGCAATTGTGTCTCATAAACTTGATTGGGTTTTTTTGAGGAAATAAACAAAAGGATTGATGAGGGCACTGCGGTAGACATTGTTCACATATCCTTTAGTAAAGCCATTGACAAGGTTCTCCATAGTAGACTCAGTACAGTTGTAATGTTATCCCTTATCAGAAATGCCACTCCCCCCACCTCACTAACTTCCCTTTCTGTCCTTCATGTAGCATTTGTATCCTGGAACATTTAGCTGCCAGTCCTGTCCATCCCTGAGCCATATTTCTGTTATTGCTATGAAAACCCAGACCCATGTTCCTAAACATGCCCTGAGTTCATCTGCCTTCCCTGTTAGGCCTCTTGCATTGAAATAAATGCAGTTTAATGTATCAGTCCTACCTTGTCCTTTGCTTTGTCCATGCCTTCCCTGACTGTTTGACTTGCTTCTATTCTCAATTGTACCAGTCTCAGATTGATCTCTTTCCTCACTATCTCCCTGGGTCCCACCCCTACACCTTACAGGTTTACATTCTCCTGAGCAGCTCTAGCAAATCTCCCTGCCAGTATATTAGTTCCCTTCCAATTCAGGTGCAATCCGTCCTTCTTGTACAGGTCATTTTTAGCCCAGAAGAGACTCCAATGATCCAAAAATGTGAATGCTTCTTCCATACACTAGCTCCTCAGCCATGCATTCATTTGTTCTATCCTTCTGTTCCTACCCTTACTAGCTCATAATACTAGGAGTGATCCTGATTTTACTACTCTTGAGGACCTTCTTTTTAAATTCCTGTCCAACTGTCTATATTCTCCCTTAAGAATCTCATCCTTTACTCTTCCTATATCTGCCACCTGAGAGCATGCTGCACTCTCTCTGAGACATCCTTGATCCTAGCACCAGGGAAGCAACACACCATTCTGATTTTTTGCTGCTAGCCACAGAAATGTCAGTCTGTGCCTCGGGCCAGAGAGAACCCAAACACAATCAATCTCTTGGAACCGGACATACTTCTCATTGCCTTAGAGCCAGTCTCAATACCAGAAATTTGGCTGTTCGTGCTGCATTCACCTTAGAATCCATCACCCCCTACATTTTCCAAAACAGCATACTTGTTAGAAAGGGGGAGAGCCACAGAAGACTCCTGCATACCTGCCTACCTCTCTTACCTTTCCAGGAGTTAACCCATCTATGATACTGTATCTGCGACTTTTCTCCCTTCCTATAACTGCCATCCATCACATCCTCTTGCTCTTGTAAATTCTTCATTGCCTCTAACCATCACTCCAGCCAATCCATTCGATCTGACAGGATTCGCAACCGCTAGCATTTATTGCAGGTATAACCCTCAATAACATGTAAAGTCTCCCTAAACTCCCACATCCAACAAGAAGAGCTCTACTAAGGGCCATTTTTGCTTCTTCCAATCTACAGTCCAGAAAATAGCACTGTCTTATTCCTCTACAAAACACTACTCCAGGCTAACTTAATGCTTATGGCTTATATTTCTAAGTTTAATTAAGAGACATATATCAATAAAACATATAATCAAGAAAAAACCCACTCTCCTCATTATTGAAGATTTACCGCAAGGCTATACTTAAACTATTAACTTATTTGTTTCTGTGCTGTGACCTCTCCCAAACAGGTTCCTCCAAGATCAGTTGTAAATTTCACTGTTTGTTAGTTTTCCTAGATGCACTCTGATGTGGGATTGTTGCAAAATTTAAGTATGTGTAATGAAACTCAGGAATAACTTTGTATTTATCACGGCTGTGAGTTTTACACCATGAGTGTCTTTAGGTACAGAAGCAGCAACTTACATGGAAAACTCCTAATAGGATTTATCTTCTATACACATCCAAACATACTCTTTCAAATGATCATGAGATTGCATACAGTTTGGAAGTTAAGAAAAGGGCATTTGTATATATTGCTTTAACTTGAACAGAACAGGATACTGATGGCTGCAAGTTACTAGTTGTGCAATAAGATGTTAAAAGAGTACTGGGCACATTGAGTTGGGAACCTCGGCCATTTTCTCCATCTAGGTGGGTTCAGGTCTAACTGTAGAGTTAAGAGCATAAGAGGAAGCTGTAGGTTCAATCATCTTTGTGACCATACATTCCTAAATGGTGGGCAGCATGGTGGCTCAGTGGTTAGCACTGCTGCCTCACAGCGCCAGGGAACCAGGTTCAATTCCTGCCTCGGGCAACTGTCTGTGTGGAGTTTGCACATTCTCCCCGTGTCTGTGTAGGTTTCCTCCCACAGTCCAAAGATGTACAGGTTAGGTGAATTGGCCATGCTAAAATTGCCCATAGTGTTAGGTGGATTAGTCAGGGGTAAATATAGGGGGATGGGTTTCTCTTCGGAGGGTCGGTGTGGACTTGTTGGGCCAAAGGGCCTGTTTCCCCACTGTAGGTAATGTAATCTAATCTAAACCTTGCTGGATTCTTCTGCTTTTTCAGCCTCCAATACACCCTCCCCTGCTCCTTGTTAAATTTGGAGACAATGAATTTAGAATTGATCATGGCACTTTCTTGGGTTACATACTAACTTCAGTTGTGACATCAAAAGAGTATTCCTCAGTAGAAGTGTTGTGCTTTGTGAAAACAAAACAAACAAAAATCCACTTCATCCATGAAAACAAAGCTTCAGAAACAGGAATTCCATAATTACAGAGGAACCTCATACAGAAAAACACATTTAAGTCAATTGCAGAACCATCAATTAGCAAGAACTCAAAATGAACCATTCATATTCCCTTTAACTAATTTCTGACAGTATTCACCAAACTGAAAATGAAAGCACACACTAACCAATAATTTCAAGCTGCATCCTCTTCAGATTCAAAATTCAAAACTCAATCCCTCCTACATTATTGGAACGACAGTTCTTAAGCTCTGATCCCAAGTGTGTCAAGTACATCGGGTCACTTTACTTTTGTGGACACTAACTAATGAGTACCTCATTAATTTAGACACACCGTATCCCTTGACCGTGGCACACAATATGTGCAATGGTTATTTCACAAGTCAAATTATTTCCAGTATCGTACCCTGTACGATAATTCGTGAATGATTGCCTTATTTCAATAAAAGGTAAGGTAAAGTTTCCACAGTCTTACCAGACCATAGGGATGTTCTCTCTTTAGAAAGAGACAACTGATGGTAGGTTAACTGAGGGTCACCATAACTCAGACAAGGGGAGAGGTTAAAAGGAGAATCCTTCATAATAACCTTAGCCAGGGTAGGAATTGAACCCACACTGTTGACATCACTATGCATTGCAAATTAGTTGCCCAAACATCTGAGCTAAACAACCCCCAAATGAGCTAGATAATTCAAAAACAATACATAACTGATAAGAAAGTATGGATTACCTTTCCAAATATGATAAGTGATATTAATATACAATGTCAATGCTCTCTGGCAATAATTAAACAATGACACATGCTGCTTGTGATATATATAAACAATTTAGATTTGAAAGTAGGAGGATTAATCAGTAAGTTCACAGATAATACAAAAATTAATGGGGTGGTAAGTAGTGAGATAGCCTTAGATCACAGGAGGGTATAAATAGACTAGTCAGATAGCCTCACCAGTAGCAAATAGATTTCAACTCAGCTTGGTATGCTTTCCTTTATTGGTCAGAGCATTGAGTATTGGAGTTGGAAGATCATGTTGCGGCTGTACAGGACGTGGGTTAGGCCACTGTTGGAATATTGTATGCAATTCTGGTCTCCTTCCTATCGGAAGGATGTTGTGAAATTTGAAAGGGTTCAGAAAAGATTTACAAGGATGTTGCCAACATGGATGATTTGAGTTATAGGGAGAGGCTGAATAGGTTGAAGCTGTTTTCCTTGAAGCGTCGATGACTGAGGGGTAACCTCATAGAGGTTTATAAAATCATAAGGGGTATGGATAGGATAAATAGACAAAGTCCCCTGGAATGGGGGAGTCCAGAACTAGAGGGCATAGGTTTAGGGTGAAAGGGGAAAGCTATATGGGTGGCACAGTGGCACAGTGGTTAGCACTGCTGCCTCACAGCGCCAGAG
Organism: Chiloscyllium plagiosum; assembly: GCF_004010195.1. Taxonomy (NCBI): domain Eukaryota; kingdom Metazoa; phylum Chordata; class Chondrichthyes; order Orectolobiformes; family Hemiscylliidae; genus Chiloscyllium; species Chiloscyllium plagiosum. The sequence goes on from NC_057723.1 coordinate 33,586,024, forward strand.
ACCCGGGTTCAATTCCCACCTTGGGCAACTGTCCTGTGTGGAGTTTGCACATTCTCCCCGTGTCTGCATGGGTTTCCTCCCGGTGCTCCAGTTTCCTCCCACAGTCCAAAGATGTGCAGGTTAAGTGAATTTGCCATGCTAACTTGCCCGTAGTGTTAGGTGAAGAGGTAAATATAAGGGAATGAGTCTGGGTGTGTTGCTCTTCCAAGTGTCGGTGTGGACGTGTTAGGCCGAAAGGCCTGTTTCCACACTGTAATCTAATCTAAAAGGGACTTAAGGGGCAACTTTTTCACGCAGTGGGTGGTGTGTGTATGGATTGAGCTGCCCAAGGAAGTGGTGGAGTCTGGTACAGTTGCAACGTTTAAAAGCATCTGGATGTGTATATGAATAGAAAGGGTTTAGAGGGATATAGGCCAAATGCTGGCAAATGGGACCAAATTGAGTTCAGTTATCTGGTTGCATGGACGAGTTGGACCGAAGGATCTGTTTCCGTGCTGTACATCTCTATAACGCTATGACTCCATGTGTAAAGTGATGCAGGATGCACTTGATCAAGACAAATATGGTGAGGGAATACATAATGACTCTGGGGAGCACTGAGGATCAGAGACACCTTGGTGTGCATGTCCACCTGTGCCTCATGTAGCAGGACAGGTAAACAAAGTGGGTAAGAAGGTATATGCGATACTCACATTTATTTGCCAAGGCATAGAATTTAAAGGCAAGGAGGTTCTGCTGGAACTGTATAAAATGTTGTTTAGGCCACATCTAGAATATTGTGTGCAGTTCTGGAGTCCACATTATAGGAGGTGTGTGAATGCACTGGCGAGAGTGCAGAGGAGATTTACCAGAATGCTGTCTGGGCTGGAGAGTTTCAGTTCTGAAAAGAGGTTGGATAGATGGATTTGTTTTCCTTAGAGCAGTGGACTGCTTGACTAAGACAAGGCATGATTATGAGTGACATAGATCTTTTCCCTTGGTGGAGAGATCAATGATCAGGGGTCATAGATTTGAAGTAAGGGGCAGGAGGTTTCGAAGGGACGTGAGGAAAATGTTTTCACCCAGAGAGTGGTATGAATCTGGAATTCACTACCTTTAAGCGTGGAAGAGGAAGAAACACAACATAACATTTAAGAAATTATTTAGATGTGCACTTGTGATGCCAAGACATAAACGGTCATGGGCCAAGTGCTGAAGGAGGAGAGTGATTACAGAAACTTAGCAATTACTTGAGAGCATGTACAGAAAATAGTTCATACAAGTATGAATGAACAATTCTTTCTTTATCACCTTGAAAAAATGCCTAACTAAATATTTCATAATACCGTTTCAAGGACTATAATGTTAATATGATCCATTGTATTTTTACTTTAAACAATGTGGTTATAATTTTCTGAATTGCTGGTGAAACTCAACAGGTCTGGCAGCATGTGGGAAGAAAACAATGTTAATGTTTCAGTCCAGTTCTTTGTATCAGTAATTGGTTCTGTTTTTGTTTCAAATCTCCAGCATTCACAGTTTTTTTTGCTTTATTTTATGGTTATAATATTATTTTGTATATGTATTTATATTGAAAATGTTGTAATACTGTGCCAATCACTTGTGGCATTTAAATGAAGGTACAGTGGAATTTATGTGCAAGCTATTTATATTTATGTATTCATGTTCCCCAAGTGTTTTCCTGTGAACTTGTTTGCATCTGATTCAGCTGACCTCTTTTCTTAACAGAATTATATCAAAAATAGCCTATTCTGTTTTGTGTTGTTGCAGAAGCTTGTTTCCTATCTAGATCTCTAGCACTAATGTTCAGAGGATCCTATAGGTTACTCTGTATCCCGATGCCCCGAGATGCCAGTCTTGTCTCAGTGGATGCACTCTCGTCTCTGATATAGTAGATCATCAGTCCAACCCCAACCCACTGCAGATATGTGAGTATATAACAAGGGCTGGTATTTCAGCACAGTTCTGATGTAGTACTGCAATATGTGAGGTATTGTTTTCAGATGCAATATTAAACAAAGTTCGCATCTGCCTTCTCATGTGAACATAAATGATTCCATTCCATAATGTAAAGATGAGTGAGGGAGTTCTTCTCATAGTTCAGCCATTATTTATCCATTAACTAATGTAATTAAACAGGTAATCTGTTAATTTACCTCTGCTATTTGTGGGACTAAGCTGTGTACATATTGGCTGTCATACATCCTCACATTGCAATGGGAATTACATTTCAAAACATTTAATTATCTACGAAAAATTTTAGGATGTGCTGAGATCATGAAAAAAGATATATAACTTTGAGTGCTTTCTGCAGTTTGCTCTATTTAGGCAGAGTGTACTGCACTGCCACAAGTTTTTTGAATCCCTTTAATCTTTTGGAGCCCATTTCTAAGTGCACTCAAGGTGCCCCTATTCAATTGTACTAATGGTACACCTCTCCAATTAGTTCAACCACTCTGTTCTTTCCCTATTGCCTTGCATTTTTCATTTTCTTCAGATATTTTTCTAATTCTCTTTTGACTCTTATTATTGAATCTGCTTCCAACACCATCTCAGGCATTGCATTCTGGATCATGTTCACGTTATGAAAAAGAAATATTACATATGCTTGCTTGGTTCTTCTGCTAATTACCTTAAATATGTATCCTCTATTTACTGATGTTTATACTACTGGAAATAGTTTCTCCATATTTACTCTTCTAAATGCTTTATATTTACCAAACTTCCTCTTCAACTTCTCATTTTGAACTAGAGCAATTTAGTTCCTCTGTTTTCTTCATATCACTGAAAGTGTACAATTCCTGGTACCATTCTAGTAATTTTTTCTGCACCCTCTCAAGACTGCACCCTTTTGAGACCTTGTCATTCTCATTGTATTCAACACATACAATGAATGTGTTGAATGTGGTATGATTGAGCACATTGATTCCCAAAAGATTCTGGTATAGCCCATGGCTTCTTGGTAAATGACGACCACACATAATAATTTTCAAAACTCCCTGGACCTACAGGGTAATAAGATACTGAAATGTATGGTCTGGGCATTTTTAATCTTCTGTATGGCTTGCAGCTATTCCAATAGGTTTTCATGCTCAGAAACCCCAAGTTTGAATTCACACAATTGGATGCACTGCATGAGCTGATGTGGCCTGATTTTCTCACATAGTACAGGAATTGTGGGCCACGGAGCTCAACTATCCATAACTTTTCTTCAACTTCTATCTACTTTTTAAAAATTGTATAATTTATATAGTTTAGTTCTTCCACATTCCAGTGGATTTCTTATTCATGTACAATGGGGTTTTATTCAATACCATTCACACTTCTTTAATGTTACCATCCTTTCAGTTATTTTAATTTTAGTCTTTTAAATCTAATTAATCACTTGAATGATTTTTATATTTACTGTTGTCCATTAGTTTAAACATTTCAACACCTCCTTCACCCATTGTGCCATTTTCCCATTGTCATCAAATTCCATTGCCTCACTGTTTAGTAAGATACTCCATTGGAAAGAACTTTTAACTCAGTGCCTACACAGCTCATATTCAAACAAAACAGCTTTTACACATAGACACTTAAGCAAATCTCTCAGTTCCACCTTTAATTCAGTTCACCTGCTGATGATATGCTTAATCCATGCTTTTGTTATCTCTAAACCTGACTCTTGTTCAGCCTGCCATGTTCTACGCTTTGTAAGCCTGAGGCCATTCAAATCCTACAGCCAATGTCCTTATTTATAACAAATCCCAGCCACCTATCACCTAGTCCTCACTGATCAACATCAGCTAATGGCAAGAGGAATATCTTCATTTTAAACTTCACATTCTTTCTTTCAAATCTCTTTATGATCTCTTCCCTTGTGATTTTGTAATATCCCCCAGCCCCACAGCTCTCCACAATATCCACTCCTCTCCAATTCTGACCACTTATGCATCTCCAATTTTAATAATTGTGGCAATGTCTTCAACTGCCAAGACCCGAACATCTGGGACATGTTCTCCAAACCTTTCAATTTCTCAATGTCTCTTTCTCCTTGAAATATGTTCCTTAAAACATGCCTCATTTACTGAAAGTTTGGTCATCTGTCCTATGATCACCATATGGCTCAGCATTAATTTATTTTTTGATAACACTTAGAGCCATAGAATCATAGAGATGTACAGCTCAGAAACAGACCCTTTGGTCCAACCTATCCATGCCAAATGGATATCCCAACCCAATCTAGTCCCACCTGCCAGCACCCAGCCCATATCCCTCCCAACCCTTCCTATTCATGTACACATCCAGATGCCTTTTAAATGTTGCAATTGTACCAGCCTCCACCACTTCCTCTAGCTGCTCATTCCATACACACACCATCCTCTGCGTGAAAACGTTGCCCCTCAGGTTTCTTTTATATCTTTCCCCTTTTACCTTAAACCTATGCCCTCTAGTTCTGGACTCCCCCACCCCAGGGAAAAGACTTTGCCTATTTACCCTATCCATGCCCCTCATGATTTTATAAACCACTAATAGTGACCCCTCAGCCTCCGATGCTCCAGGGAAAACAGCAGCAGCCTGTTCAGCCTCTCCCTAGAGCTCAAATCCAACCCTGACAACATGCTTGTAAATCTTTTCTGAATCCTTTCAAGTTTCACAACATCTTTCCGATAGGAAGGAGACCAGAATTGCATGCAATATTCCAATAGCTGCAACATGATCTCCTAACTCCTGTACTCAATACTCTGATCAATAAAGGAAAGAATACCAAATGCCTTTTTCACTATCCTATCTACCTGCGACTCCACTTTCATGGAGCTATGAACCTGCACTCCAAGGTCTCTTTATTCAGCAACACTCCCTAGGACCTTACCATTAAGTGTATAAGTCCTGCTAAGATTTGCTTTCCCAAACTGCAGCACCTCACATTTATCTAAATTAAACTCAATCTATCATTTCGCAGCCCATTGGCCCATCTGGTCAAGATCCCATTGTAATCTGAGGTAACCTTCTTCACTGTCCACTACACCTCCAATTTTGGTGTCATCTGCAAACTTACTAACTATACCTCTTATGCTCACATTCAAATCATTTATATAAATGATGTAAAATAGTGGACCCAGCACCGATCCTTGTGGCACTACACTGGTCACAGACCTCCAGTCTGAAAAACAACCCTCCGACACCATCCTCTGCTTTCTACCTTTGAGCCAGTTCTGTATCCAAATGGCTAGTTCTCCCTGTATTCCATGAGATCTAACTTTGCTAACCAGTCACCCATGGGGAATCTTGTCGAATGCCTTACTGAAGTCCATGTAGATCAAATCTACTGCTCTGCCCTCATCAATCCTCTTTGTTACTTATTCAAAAACACTCAGTCAAGTTTGTGAGACATGATTTCCCAAGCATAAAACCATGTTGACTATCCTGAATCAGTCCTTGCCTTTCCAAATACATGTACATCTTATCCCTCAGGATTCCCTCCAACACCTTGCCCATCACCGACGTCAGGCTCACTGGTCATCGTTCCCTGACTTGTACTAAATGTCTTGTGTTTCATCAAGTTAAATGTGCCATATCAGTACTATGGACTGTTGTGGCATTGAACATAAACAATGATACAGACTAATTGGATCCAAGTATTCTCATTCTGTGTTGAACATTCTATTTGAAGTGACGCGTTTATTGCACTGTAAACAAATGCATTTAGAGGAGAAGTAAAGGTCACATGATCATCACAAACAAGCCATTACACTTAACTGCAGCTGCATTTCTCCCACAATACCTCTTTACCTAAAACGAAAGTACTTTCATTTGCAGTTGCAAATTATGCAAGTTACTTAATATACATGGTCACAAAAAAGCTAGTCATTCATTAACAAAATAGAGTGCTAACTCTAGTTAGTTCCATCTTTGTCAGTCTCTATACATGCATTGCATCTTTAAAATGTTGGTCTCTTAATACTGTGTATGCATTTCTGTTGGTGGAGAACAGTGACTGTCGGGATTCATCGTCATTTTATAATTTTTGAATAAGATTGTTTCCTCCTGATCTGCAGCCTGCAATGAAGGAACAACTTCTCAATTGTGTGGATATGTATACAATTGTGGCAATATGTGTAGTTGTTCATATTCACAATGTACAATGTAGTTAATATCTGTTCTATGCATCTCTCAAGTTATTATTGAGAGTGTTGACCTTTTTCACTTTGATTGCTTGGCAATGCTCAAGTGTGACGCTGGAAAAAGCTCAGCAGGTCAAGCAGCATCCAAGGAGCAGGAGAGTCGACATATTAGGCAAGACCCTACATGAGGACTGGGCTCAGAGATCATGCTGGAAATCAGAGTTGAAAAGTGTGGTGCTGGAAAAACACAGCAGGTCAGGCAGTATCCAAGGAGCAGGAAGGGAATTTTGAAGATGGAGAGGTAGGACAGTAGGACAGTGAGGGTGGATCAGGGATGAGTTGAGGGGAGGGAAGATGAGGAAACTGGTGAAATCATTGTTGTTGCTGTGTGGTTGAAGAGTCCCAAGGCAGAAGATGAGGCATTTTTCCTCCAGGTGTTGGGTGGCATGGATCTGGTGGTGAATGAGGTACAGTACTTGCATGTCCTTAGTAGAGTGGGAGGGGAAGTTGAAGTAGTAGGCCACAGGGCGGTGGGGTTGTTGGGTGCATGTGTCCCGAGCTGGTGTCCTGTCTTCCCCATGTAGAGGAGACAGTGTTGTGAGCAACGGACACAGTAGATGATATGTGTGGAGGTACAGGAAAGTCTCTGCTGGATGTGGAAGGATCCTTTGGGGCCTTGGATGGAGATGAGGGGGAAGGTGTAGGCAGAGGTTTTACAGCTCTTGCAGTGGCAAGGGAAGGTACCTGGATGTGAGGTTGGTGGGGGCGCGTAGACCTAACAAGGGAGTCATGGAGGAAATGGTCTCTGTGGAATGCTGATAGGGGGTGGGGAGGGAAATATATCCCTAGTGATGGGGTCTGACAGTTGGTGGCAGAAATGGTGGAGGATGATGCATTGTATTGGGAGATTAGTGGAGTGGAAGATGAGGACCAGGTGGGGTGGGGGGGCATGGGGGTTCTATCCTTGTTGTGGTTGGAGGGCTGGAGTTCAAGGGCATAGATGTGGAAAGTGGAGGAGGAGATGTGCTGGAGGACATTCTTGAACCACGTGGGGGGGGAGATTGTGGTCCTTGAAGTAGGAGACCATCTGGGATGTTCTGGAGCGGAATTACTCCTCCTGGGAGCAGATGTGGTGGAGGTGGAGGAATTGGAAGTAAGGGATAGTGTTTTTAGAGAAGGGGAGCCTGGGAGAAAGTATAGTCCAGTAGCTGTGGGACTCGGGTTTGAAGTCGATGTCTGTGTTAAGTCAGTCACCAGAAATGGAGATGGAGAGTTCCAGGAAGGGGAAGGAAGTGCCTGAGATGGTCCAAGTGAACTTGAAGTCAGGGTGGAGGATGTTAGTGAAGTTGATGAACTTTTCAACCTCCTTGTGGGAGCACAAGATGGCGCTGATACAGTCAGTTATCTAGCGGAGCGGTGCTGTTGTAGCTGTGGAAGATGGACTGTTCCATGTATCCGATGAAAAGGCAGGCATAGTTGGGGCCCATGCAAGTGTCCATGACTACCCCTTTGGCCTTGAGGAAGTGGGAGGGTTCAAAGGAGAAATTGTTGAGGGTGAGGACCAGTTCAGGCTAATCGAATGAGTGTGTCAATGAAGAGGTACTGGTTGGTTCGGCAGGAAAGGAAGAAACAGAGGGCTCGGAGGTCTTCGTCATGGTGGATGGATGTGTACAGGGATTACATGTCCATAGTGAAGATGAGGCATTGGGGCCAGAGAAGTCATGAAGGAGCTGAAGAGTGTGGGTGGTGTCCCAAAAGCATGTGGGGAGTTCCTGGACCAAGAGGGACAGGACTTTATCAAGGTATAACAAGATAAGTTCGGTGGGGCATGAGCAGGCAGAGACAATAGGTTGACTGGGGCAGTCAGGTTTGTGAATTTTGGGTAGGAGATAGATCCGGGCAGTGCAGGGTTCTGGCACTATGAGGTTGGAGGCTGTGGGTGGGAAATCCCCTGAGGTGATGAGGTTATGGATGATCTGGGAGATGATAGTTTGGTGATGGGAGGTGAGGTCGTGGTTGATGGGGCAGTAGGAAGGGAGGTGTCTGTGAATTAGCACTTGGCTTCAGTGGTGTACAGGTCAGTGTGCCAAACTATCACTAACCACCCCCCCACACCCCCCACCATGTCGACTGGTTTGATGGTGAGGTTGGGATTGGAGTAGAGGGTGTGTGTTGTGAGGGTAAGAAGTTGGAATGGGTGAGAAGGGTGGTCAGGTTGAGGTGGTCAATGTCTCAACAGCAGTTAGAATTTAGATTAGATTAGATTAGATTAGATGAAGAGATCGAGGGCGGGTAATAGATTAGCATGGTGTGTCCAAGTGGATGGAGTATGTTGGAGGTGGGTAAAGGGGTCCTCAGAGGGTGAGTAGGAGTCCTGATGGAAAAAGTAACCATGGAGGTGCAGGCGGCAGAAGAAATATTCAATGTCACGACGCGTGTTGAATTTGTTGGACTGGGATGAAGGTGAGGAGAAAGTGAGGACTGCAGATGCTGGAGATCAGAGCTTAAAATGTGTTGCTGGAAAAGCGCAGCAGGTCAGGCAGCATCCAAGGAACAGGAGAATCGATGTTTCGGGCATAAGCCCTTCTTCAGGAATTGGGATGAAGGTGAGGCCTTTACTGAGGACTGATTGTGAGGTAGAAGAACAAATAGGTAAACAGATTATGGAAAGATGTAGAAGTAATAGGGTAGTGGTGATGGGAGATTTTAATTTTCCCAACATTGACTGGGATACACTTAGCGTCAGAGGTCTGGATGGGATAGAATTTGTAAGAAGGGTCCAGGAGAGTTTTCTAGAGCAGTATGTCAATAGTCCAATGAGAGAAGGGGCCATATTGGACCTGGTACTCGGGAACGAGCCAGGACAGGTGGTAGAAGTTGTGGTGGGGGAACAGTGACCACAATTCTGTAAGTTTTAGAATACTCATAGTTAAAGAAGAGAGTGGTCCTAAGGGAAGAGTAGTAAACTGAGCCAAGGCCAATTATATCAAAATTTGGCAGGAGCTCGGAAATGTGGTTTGACACAGCAATTTGAAGGGAAGTCCATATTTGAGATGTGGGAGGCTTTCAAAGATAGGTTAAAGATAGTGCAGGAGATAGGCATGTCCCGTTGAAGGCAAAGGAAAGGAAGGGCAAGATTCGTGAACTGTGGATGACAGGAGAAATAGTACAACTAGCCACGAGGAAAAGGGAAGCATACTTAAGATCTAGGCAGCTAAGAACAGAACAGGCTCTGGAGGAATATCGGAAGAGTAGGACAAGTCTTAAATGAGGAATCAAGCGGGCTAAAAGGGGTCATAAAATAGCTTTAGCGAGCAGAATTAAAGAGAATCCCAAAGCATTTTATTCTTATATAAGAAGCAAGCGGGAAACTAGAGAAAGAATTGGTCCACTAAAGGATAATGAAGGAAGGCTATGTGTCAAACCTGAGCGAATGGGTGAGATTCTAAATGATTACTTTGCATCAGTGTTCACTCAGGAGAGAAACATGATGAATGTTGAGATTAGAGATAGAAGTTTGATTAGTCTGGATCACATTGGCATAAGTAGGGAAGATGTGTTGGGTAGGCTAGAGGTTATTAAGGTGGACAAATCCCCAGGACCGGATGGGATCTATCCCAGGTTGCTGATGGAGGCGAGAGAGGAAATAGCTGAGGCCCTAACAGGTATCTTTGTATCATCCCTAAATACAGGTGAGGTGCCAGAGGACTGGAGGGTTGATCATGTTGTCCCCCTGTACAAGAAAGGAAGTAGGGATATTCCGGGTAACTACAGACCAGTGAACCTGACATCAGTGGTGGGAAAGTTGCTGGAGAAGATACTGATGGATAGGATCTATTTATATTTAGAAAAGAATGGGCTTATTAGTGATAGGTAACATGATTTTGTGCGAGGAAGTGACCACTATGATAGATGAAGGAAGGGCTGTTGATGTCGTATACATGGACTTTAGTAAGGCATTTGATAAGGTTCCCCATGGTAGAAAATGAAGTCACATGGTGTGCAGGGTGTTCTAGCTAGATGGATAAAGAACTGGTTGAGCAACAGGAGACAGAGAGTAGTAGTTGAAGGGAGTTTCTCGAAATACAGGAAGGTGACCAGTGGTGTTCCACTGGGGTCAGTGTTGGGCCCATTGTTGTTTGTAATATACATAAATGATCTGGAAGAGGGCACTGTTGGTATGATCAGCAAGTTTGCAGATGACAAGAAGATTGGTGGAGTTGTAGAAAGAATAAGGAACTATCAGAAAATACAGGAGGATATAAATAGACTGGAGAGTTGGGCAGAAAAGTGGCAGATGGATTTCAATCCAGACAAATGTGAGGTGATGCATTTAGGCAAGACTAATTCTAGACCGAATAATACAATGAATGGAAGAGCCATGGGAAAAGTTGATGGGCAGAGAGATCTGGGAGTGCAGGTCCATTGTACCCTGAAATTTGCTGCACGGGTGGATAGAGTGGTCAAGAAGGCATATAATATGCTTGCCTTCATTGGATGGGGTATTGAGTATAAGAGCTAACAAATCATGTTAAAATAGTACAAGACATTGGTTCGGCTGCATTTAGAATACTGTGTACAATTCTGGTTGCCACATTGCCAAAAGGATCTGTACGCTTTGGAGAGGGTGCAGAGGTTTACGAGAATGTTGCCTGGTATGGAAGGTGCTAGCTATGAAGAGAGATTCAGTAGGTTAGGTTTATTTTCATTAGAAAAAAGGAAATTGAGGGGGGACGTGATTGAAGTTTACAAAATCATGAAAGGTATAGACAGGGTGGATAGAGACAAACTTTTTTCCACGGTGAAGGATTCAATAACGAGATGTCACGCTTTCAAGGTGAGAGGTGGAAAGTTTAAGGCGGATACATGTGGCAAGTACTTCACACAGAGGGTGGTGGGCATTTGGAATGCGTTGCCAGCAGAGGTGGTAGAGGCAGGCACGGTAGATTCATTTAAGATGCATCTGGACAGATGAATGAGTAGGTGGGGAGCAGAGGGTTACAGATGCTTAGGAATTGACTGACAGGTTTAGACAGTACATTTGGATCGGCTCAGGCTTGGAGGGTCGAAGGGCCTGTTCCTGGGCTGTAAATTTTCTTTTCTTTTTCTTTGTTCTTTATATAAATAGGCATGTCCTTGATGACTGTAGGCCATGTTTGCATTTTTAATCTCTGCAACATTTGGGGAGTTGCACTTTATTGTATAATTCGCATGATTTGAACATGACACTGGTCTTTCAGATTCAATTTCTCTGTTGAGTTGATGACTTCCAATGAGAAGCTGTTGTTTCTCATTGAATCTGAAAGATTTTACACTCTGTCTTAACTCAGTTATCTTCATAGGGAATGCTGCTCCATACAGCATGTTAGCAATGTTCATCTGTTTTCCTTGTTTTTATGTCATGTCCAGGTGAAATCTCCATAAAGAAGTACCATTTGTTATGAATGTAATTGTGTGGTGTTGCCTCTTTAAGAGACTGGGTTAGGTTACATCATGTGGGAGCTAGGGGAGGCAGTCTAGAACCTACAGGGGAGTTGAGAGGATGCACAAGATAATATTCTTTGATTACGTTTACCCTCTATTTATCTCATATTCTATTTCTGGTTCTAGTGAACTACAAACTCAACAACTGGTAATGAGGACGGAATCTGGCACACAAACTGTGTGTGAATGCCATTTTTGTTTGTCAGGAGGAAAGAGCATGGAATTGTGGATGTAATGTTGAGAGAAACAGTCATGAGGGACTTGGCTGGAGTCGATGCCAGACAAGAAGCGTGTAGTGTCACAACATTCTGGATGCAAATGCAACAGGTTGTGTTGTTCCAAGTTCTGTCTGGTTGGCATCACACTGCAAAGTGGCTTCTTCATTGACATCGTTGTACCTTAGCATGATGTTTTCATCACTAACTGGCTGGACCCCAATGCCACTGCATGTACTCAGCAGTGAGCTTATAAATAAATTTTCACTCTCATGACAAATTAGATTTTCAGCATTTTTCTAAATAGATCACAAATCCAACAAACCATTGCACAGCTTTCACATGTATTGGTTGCTCCACCTGTGCTACAACTCTCACCTTGACAGAATCCAATTGAAGTCTTTTCACTGTCGGTACATGACCTATGTACTTGATTTCAGGCACCTTCAAGAATATCTTTTTCATATTCAATTTCAGATTTGTCTGATGAGCTCTGTCTAGCAGTCATGCCACATTCTGATTGTGATCTGTGATGGCTTCTTCCACAGTCTTAGACTCTCCAATACAAATCATCCATAATATCTTCCACACTGGGAGATTCATTGACTATCTCATGCTGTCTGCATTAAAACTATAATGGAGCAGTGAAAATGCCAAATGGATGTACATCCATCTGTTTCTCTCCAAAGACATCCAGAACTTAGATAGAAAATTGCTGCTTTCATCCAGCTTCACTCACTGGTAACCATCTTTAGCATAGAGGGCAGTAAAGACCATTGACTTGGCCAAGTGTGGCAGAATTTCTTCAACAGTTGGAATGGGGCACTGAGAGCTCTTCAAGGCTTTAGCAAGACCTTTGGATCAATGCATGCTCTTCACATCCCACATGTTTTTCATAGACACTCATGTTGCCTATTCAGTCTGCAGGAGTTGTCACTTTCTTAATTACTCCCTTCTTTTCCTCTTGCCCTTCAGGCTGGACTTAGCAGCAGCTAGAACTCTCCTCAGCAGATGCTGCATTAATTTCACCACTGTGAGGTGATAGTCACTAAGGAGACCTTTATAACCTTTAAAAATATATTTGTAATCATCTAGGATCTGTTTGGCAGTGACTTAGTGACCTGCAAAACACTGTAAATCTCTTCTGGCACAATTTAGGGTGACCAGTCCAGGTTTTAGACTGGCTTCAGCTAAAATGGATGGAGTTTGCTTCATTTCTCAAATCTAGATCTCCAGATCTTCATTCTTCACAATGAATTGGGCTCTCAGCATCTTTTATCCTCTTGGAATGAGGATTGTCCCATCGTATGGTCTCAACTGTACATTTGAGGTTTTTGCTTTTTAGTCATAGTTTTGAGCCAGCCTTCACAGACTTGTATAGTTCATGGTGTTGAACAAAGCACTTGTGTCGATCTGATACTTCATACTCACTTGATGCTCGTTTCCTGCAATTACCATTTTAATAGTCTCAAACCATTTATCACTTTGAGACCTGACAACACTTCTAGACTGTAATGTAATTTGTCAGAATGATATTTCTCAACGGTCATCCAAATCAATTTGTTTTGCTTCTTTCTAGCTAAACATTTGTGTAAAAAATGAATCAGTTTCTCACAGCTTACTAATTTTTCCACAATGGGCAAGCTTCCTTTTCTTTTGCGTGATGTTTTCGGCAATATTTGCATCCCCTCCTCTGGCCTTTTTCTTTATGCTGGCCTTTCTATAAATTTGTATACCTTTTTACAAATCTGTTGTTCTTGTTTGGTATGCCATGTCTCTCAGTGTAATGCAGAACCTGGTCTCTTCTCCTATCAATACACTGTTGCTTGACGATGGATAGCCTCAGATACTGATAACTTTCTTTAGAGAAAATGTCTCCCTGTCTCAGCTGTAGGTGGCTCATTCGCAGCTCTGAAAATTCAAACATCTTCAGCTGCAGCATTCTGACACCAGGTTTCAAAATGATGCATGTTTAATAGCTTTCACAGACTTCGCACAACGGTATTTACAGTGGAGATAGAGGTCACATGAATCTAACAAGCCAGCCAGTGCCCCAAATTTCTTCTAGTACATTCAAAGTAAAACAGAGATGAAAGTTAGTAAAGAAACCAAGAAATTGCATTTGTATTGCACCTTTATGTGAGATCTGCTAAAACACTTCACATTTAATGAAGTACTTTGAAGTGTAGTTATATTGTTGTAGCATAAGGCAAAGTTTAGTGGCAGAATTCATAAGGTTAGAATTACAAAATGACTCAGCATGGCCTGTGGCACTGTTTTGTTTCCATCCAGTAAAAGCTTCAGGCATACTCTTGCTTTTTCCTGACCATTTGAGAAATGACTCATTCTCTGATGCTGGCTTTAAAATCTTCTACAATATGTGTGTTTGAACTGGATCGTTACAATATCAACAATTGTAATATTAGTTTCTTAAACACTCTAAAATGACTCAAGGCACTTAAATTGATGTTTAACACTGGGCATTCATAGCTAGAAGGGGGTGGTTTGTTGTTCCTATGATTACACTACATCTAAAACCACACAAGAAAAGGCACACAAATCAGTGCACAAATTAAATGTCTTGTGGCTGTACAAAATGTTCACTGTGCATTTCATGGCACAAAACAGTCACTGCCTGATACCTTCTAAGATGCATTTTAACCAGAGAGGATATGTAATTATAACTACATTAACCTGAATCATATTCCTCTCCTGCAGCTTGTAAAGTCATGAATGCTTTGGACCTGTTTCAACCTATTATCTGCTCTTTGAGAGTGCTGTTAAGTTTGACTTCCTGCACCTACCTACAAGATATGCCTTTCATTTAAATAACATTGTTTTCCATAGGCAAATAGCATGTTGAATAAATGCACATCTCTGCGGCATATGTTTCCAGCCTCAGGGTATAAACACATAAATAATAAATAAGTACACAACCTACTTATGTAATTTTGATAGGAAACCAGCAGAAACTACAAAAAAAACCCATCATACATGGTGAAGCAATAACAGCAGATAGGAAGAATTGCCACAGAAATACAGACACTCAGGTAAAAGGAAAAGGGGCTGAAATTCATCTTGGGTTGCAGGACAAGATAAGCACTAACAAATTGATGGGGCATTTAAAACTCCACCTCAAAGAAATTTGGTTGCCAATTTGATATCGCCTATTTTCTGCAATTACCCAAGATAGGTTTCCCCTTCAAAATGCTGTGCTTACTGAAAGTTTGAGGAAGTGTATAGAGAATGGAACAAATTCAATGTAACTGACCTTTTAGTTTTGTGTGTGATTAATTATGATCTGCCCTCAATCTTTCTTAGTGGCATCATAATTTCTGATCCAGCTTTGAAGCATGTTTCATACTTCTTGCAATCTCTACTTTCTCTCCACAGATGCTGCCAGACATGCTGAGTTTTTCCAGCAATTTCTGATTTTGTTTCTGATTTCCTTCATCCGCAGTTCTTTACTTTTTCGAAGCACGTTTATTATTTCTTTTTTGCAATTCTTTTACAATCAGTTTCTGGATCAATTTGGTTTCACTGTATGAAGATAATAAAACTATCCTGTTACTCATGAGACATGAGTTTAAATCTGCCAACTTTGTGGAAGAGGCAAATGGTTAATTTTAAACTGTAAGAGACTTACTGACCATAGCCCAACACACTTTTCCAAGATTCCATTATAAACTGCTCCTATGGGCAGTTGTGGATGACATTTGCTGTAATTCAAAAAGTCCCTTCTTTGAATATGGGGTTCAGGTTCCAATTCCCTTATAGCTTTTATTTTCACTCGAAGCCTGTGACGAAAAGCAATACTGTTTTGGACAGATTTCATGAAATGGTTGGAAAAGATCAAGTTGCTATATTTGCATTGACTTTCCTAGTGGTGACAGAAGGCGAAAGATGCCATGTCTGCACCATCCAAGGAAAATCATGACAAATTCTGAAGCTCAATGCAGTGACTTAGCTGAATCCCTTAGCTTGCTGACAACAGTGTCTCTTCTCTTAGCATTTCACAGCTGCCAGCCTTCTGTAACCTCCAACTGATGTTGGGTTGAAGACTTGAATCAAAATTTCATCAATGTCATGTTGCTTCCTGCCTCAATCCCCACCTGCAAGACATATGTCCCAAGCTAAAATTAGAGCTATGATTAAGTCACCAATGCCTAATCATACATAGTATTTTAGAAATTAAGTATAATTAATCTTTTTGTGGAACAGACTATGTTTATTTGTAATCATTTCATATCTTATTTTGAAACATTTCTCCAAATCTAACACTTTACAGAAATTTACTACAGTGACTGTCAGTGTGGGATCTTTATTGGCACCCTTCTGTCCTACTTTGCCTAAACTCATTGGTTTTCACCATCTAATCCTAAGTAAGTGTTGTCATCTATGATCTGAACATTGTTATTGACAACTCTTGCTTAGGGAATTTGAAAGGTGGATTCAAGGCAGGGCGACCAGTGCTACAAAGTGTGGGGTCTATGGGGTTGAGAGCAGAGATATGGATTCTTCCTGCAGACAATGTTTCTCCTTGTCACCGCAGTGACCAGAATCTAACAAGATCCTCTTTCTTGTCTAGGTGACCATGGCAGCCATTCCCCCTGCTACACCTTGTCATGCCAGGTTTCATTTTCAAACCCTGGGTGTTCAATACGTAATCTCATTAGCACTTGTTCAGCGTCAAGGGCACTTTCCTTACCAAGTGCCAGCTCTGAATTGCCCCCAAGCCTGTTACGTTATCGAACAAATGTCTTGTGATGGTCATGACATTTTCTGTTCTCTCTCACCTTCCTTCAGCTGGTCCATTACTTAAGACAGTACAGCCTGTTCACCCCTTTAACAAACTCAATATCATCCCTTAACAAGCTCTTAACGAACTTTATGAACATGTTAATTCACTTCACTTGAAGGGAGTGCAGGATTCCAGTCCTGCACCAATCACCACCTGTAATAATTGCTGGTGGGAAAGTTCACAATTTTAGCAGGACCTGAAAATTCGGCTCAAGTTGCCAAATTGTGGTAATTTCAGATAGCCTGTGACTTAAATGAATACCTTCTGTTAGAGTAGATTCTGTTATAATCAAACCAGACTTCTTCACTACTGGAAGGTTTGTAACAATAACCTTGACATTTTTAAGTATTGTTATTTTATATAAGTGTAAAATTGCAGCAATTAATTTCTGAAAAGCCAAATTCACAGAAAGCGTTTCCAAGAGATTTCAATGCCAAATTCAAGTCCCCACCAATTCCCATTCCATGTAATTTCTGGAAAATACTTGACCTTTCATGTAATTTCATGTCAATTTACCAGTCAACAATTACCCAGATCATTCTAAACTTGCAGAAGTGGCATTTGGCGCATTCATAAAGGTTTTTGATCAGTAATTGCTGCAGCTGGAGATTCCTTTTTGAAGTGGTGCTTTGTCTCTTTAGCCTTGGACTTGCTTTTTACTGCTTAGTGGGTGCAGGAAACCACAGCCTTGATCCACCCACCTTTACTTCTGGTGAAGCAGGAGCAGATGAGACATTCCTTTTTATGCCATTATTCTTTTGCCAACTGGTTTAACATTGTGTCAAACCACCGCTACCCCTGTGACTGGGAATACTTTTATCACAAGCTGATCGTTAAGGAAGAGAAAATAGAGACAAGACAAACTGAAGCAGAGTATTGAGACACTTGCTAAAAGAAGTAGAGGGCAGATGCAAACACATATTTTAATACAGGGAGTTATTGATGTCGAATGCTCTGTCTGAATGTGCAGTGGAAGCAGATTCAACAATAACTCTAAAAGAGGAACTGATTAAAAATAAATGTCTTGGACCATAAGCCATAGGAGTAGAAGTAGGCCATTCAGTTCATTGTGTTTGCTCCACCATTCAATGAGATTATGACTGATCTAACCATTCTCAACTACCTTTCCTACCTTTTCTTCATAATCCTTGATTCCTTGACTGATTAAAAATCGGTCTATCTTAGTCTTGAAAAAGCTGATTGACGTGTTTCCACAGACTCACTAACCTCTGAGAGAAGAAATTGGTCCTCGGATCTGTACAAACTGGGTGACCCTTTACTCCGCAATGATTCCTTTGCATCCTAGACTACCCCAGAAAAACAAATAACCTCTCCACATCTGTTCTGGCAAGACCACTAAGAATTTTATGTTTCAATAAGGTCACCTCCTATTTCTCCAAACTTCAATGAGTATAGGTCAACCTAGCCAACCTATCCTCATAAGACAGTCCCTCCATACTTGGACCAACTAGTGAATCTCTCTGGATTACCTCCAAAGGCAATATGCCTTTCCTTAGTCAAGAGGAACATACTGTTCACAGGGTTCCAGTTGTGGTCTCACTAGTGCCTTGTCTAGTTCTCGCAAGATCACCTACTTTTAAACTCCATTTGCTTTGAAATAAAGGCTAGCATTCCATTTGCCTGCCTTATCACCTGCTGAACTTGAATGCTAGCTTTTTAGAATTTATGCCCATGAACTCTCAAAATCCCTCTGTTCTGCAGCTTCCTGCAGTCTTTCTCCATTTAAGTAACATTGAGCTCATCTACTCCTCCTGCCAAAGTACATAACCTCACTTTCTCCTAATTTTTTTCCATCTGCTGAGTTTTCACTGTTCACTTAAGCTGCCTGTATCCCTTTGTAGACTCCTTGAGTTATTTTTGCAGCTTGCCTTCCCATCTATTTTTGTGGCATTCACAAACATGGTTTTAGCATATTCAGTTTGCTCATCCAAGTCATTATAATATATACTAAATAATTGTGGCCCCAACACTGGTCCCTATGGAAATCCGCTAGTTATAGGTTGCCATCCTGAAAATACCTCCTTATCCCAACTTTCCATCTTCTATTCATTGGCCAATCCTCTAAACAATTTATTATACTATCCTTAATGCCATGGGCATTTATCCTATTAAGTAATCTAACATGCAATACTTTATCAAATACATTTTGGAAGTCCAAATATGTTCCATCTACCGGTTCCCATTTATCTAACCTGTCTGTTAACTTCTCAAAGAATTCTAACAATGTTTTCAGACATAACTTCTTTGTGAAGAGATACTGACTCTGCTTGACTATATCATGTATTTCTTAATGAACTGAGATTGCATTCTTTAATATAAATTCTAACACTTTCCCAATCACAGAATAAGTACTTGAAGGGGGAGATTTGTAACATCATGGAGATATAAGTAGAGTGAGACTATTGGACGGCATGGTGGCACAGTGGTTAGCACTGCTGCCTCACAGCGCCAGAGACCGGGGTTCAATTCCCGCCTCAGGCGACTCTCTGTGTGGAGTTTGCACATTCTCCCCGTGTCTGTGTGGGTTTCCTCCGAGTGCTCCGGTTTCCTCCCACAATCCAAAAATGTGCAAGTTAGGTGAATTGGCAATGCTAAATTGCCTGTAGTGTTAGGTGAAGGGGTAAATGTAGGGGAATGGGTCTGGGTGGGTTACGCTTCGGTGGGTCGGTGTGGACTTGTTGGGCCGAAGGGCCTGTTTCCACACTGTAAGTAATCTAAAAAAAAATACAATGTAGTAATCTAAAGCTGCTTCAAAGGGCCAGCACAAACACATGGGCCAATTGATCTTTTACTGTGCCATTTCATTCTATAATTCTATTTTAACATTTTTTTTGGAACTCCATACGATACTTTCATAGATTGGAATTCAGCTCTTCCTTACCTTACAGGGACGGAAAACATGTGGGCAGGACATGTTTGTGAGTGCAGCAGGCCAGGCAGCATCTGAGGAGCAAGAGAATCGGCGTTTCGGGCATAAGCCCTTCTTCAGGAATGAGGCTGGCGTACCAAGCGGGCTGAGATAAAAGGTGGGGGGGGGGGGAATTTGTGGGAGGGGTGCTGGGAATATGATAGGTGGAAGGAGGTGAGGGTGAGGGTGATAGCCGGAGAGGGGGTGGGGGCGGAGAGGTCGGGAAGAAGATTGCAGGTTAGGAAGGCAGTGCTGAATTTGAGGGATTT
>NC_057723.1:33606502-33607545 GCF_004010195.1 Chiloscyllium plagiosum
GGGCAGGGTGGGAAGAGGTGTAATCTAGGTAGCTGTGGGAGTCGGTCGGTTTGTAGTAAATGTCTGTGTTGAGTTGGTCGCCTGAGATAGAAATGGAGAGGTCTAGGAAGGGGAGGGAGGAGTCTGAGATGGTCCAGGTAAATTTGAGGCCGGGGTGGTAGGTGTTAGTAAAGTGGATGATTTGTTCAACCTCCTCGTGGGAGCATGAGGTAGCGCCAATACACTCATCGATGTAGCGGAGGAAAAGGTGGGGGATAGTGCCAGTGTAGCTGCGGAAGATGGACTGTTCCACATATCCGACGAAGAGGCAGGCATAGCTGGGGCCCATGCGCCCCGACTGCCCCGGCGAACCCATTGTCTCAACTTGCTCCCGCCCCACCGAACTCACCTCTGCATACCTCGACACTGTCCTGTCCCCCTTAGTCCAAGAACACCCCACCTATGTTCGGGACACCACCCATGCCCTCCATCTCCTCCATGATTTTCGCTTTCCCGGCCCCAAACGCCTTATCTTCACAATGGATATCTAGTCCCTATACACCTCTGTCCGCCATCACAAAGGCCTCCAAGCCCTCCGCTTCTTCCTCTCCCGCCGACCCAACCAGTACCCTTCCACTGACACCCTCCTTCGACTGACTGAACTGGTCCTCACTCTTAACAACTTCTCCTTCCAATCCTCCCACTTCCTCCAAACCAAAGGAGTAGCCATGGGCACCCGCATGGGCCTCTTCGTCGGATATGTGGAACAGTCCATCTTCTGCAGCTACATTGGCACCATCCCCCACCTTTTCATCCGCTACATTGATGATTGTATTGGCACTACCTCGTGCTCCCATGAGGAGGTTGAACAGTTCATCCACTTTACTAACACCTTCCACCCCAACCTCAAATTTATCTGGACTGTCTCAGACTCCTCCCTCCCCTTCCTAGACCTCTCCATTTCTTTCTAGGGCGACCGACTCAACACAGACATTTACTACAAACCGACCGACTCCCACAGCTACCAAGATTACATCTCCTCCCACCCTGCCCCCTGTAAAAAC
>NC_057723.1:33608138-33708143 GCF_004010195.1 Chiloscyllium plagiosum
TCACTTCCCCTCCCCCACCTTACCTCAGTTCCAACCCCCGGATTCAGCACCGCCCTCTTGACCTGCAATCTTTTTCCCAACCTCTCCGCCACCACACCCCCTCCGGCCTATCACCCTCACCCTCACCTCCTTCCACCTATCGTATTCCCAGCACCCCCCCCCCAAATTCCCCTCCCCCCACCTTTTATCTCAGCCCGCTTGGCACGCCAGCCTCATTCTTGAAGAAGGGCTTATGCCCGAAACGTCGATTCTCCTGCTCCTCAGATGCTGCCTGGCCTGCTGCGCTTGTCCAGCACCACATTTTTCAACTCTGGTCTCCAGCATCTGCAGTCCTTACTTTCTCCATGTTTGTGACTGATAAGGTTTCATATCACCTCTGCTCATATGCAAAATAAGCTACACAAACAGCAGCAAAGTGACCTTACAATGAAGTCTATCCTATTCGAGTGGTCACCAAGTCAATTACCAGGATGTTAGGGATGCATTTATTGCCTGGGAATGATTCTACAACTCTAACTGTGCCATGATTTACCATCCAACAGTATCTCGTTGACATTCAGGGGAGGTGACCCTAGCCATGTTAGAGATAGAGCATCAGGCTGACCAGCACTCAAACAGCTTCTCAGTTTCTGCTGCAAACTGTATGCCTGATCACTACCTTCTTCTCCATTGATCATATTCTAACTTTGTTACTGTTACCTTATGTCTTTCGCCACATAATTAAATAAAGGAAAGACCCTAAAAAGCAATGCTCATCATAGAACATCGCAGCAGATCAAACCACTTGACTATTTCAGAGAATCTCAGTGCATCCTATAGCATCTGTAGAGAGAGAAACCAAGTTAACTTTTTAAATTCAGTTTTAACTCTTGTTTGGACATTTGTTGTTGCAAATTTTCAAAATTGCAATATTGTGATTTTACTCTTTACTATTTTAATGGTAATTTAGAGTTAATTATCATATTGAATAAATCATACGATGT
Organism: Chiloscyllium plagiosum; assembly: GCF_004010195.1. NCBI lineage: Eukaryota > Metazoa > Chordata > Chondrichthyes > Orectolobiformes > Hemiscylliidae > Chiloscyllium > Chiloscyllium plagiosum. The sequence goes on from NC_057723.1 coordinate 33,609,122, forward strand.
CTTTTCTGAGGTGGCTTTTGCCTCCATTAAAACTGGCTCACTAATGTCCTTCAGGGAAGCAAATCTGTCATCCTCACCTGGTCTGGCCTACATGTGACTCCAGAACCACAGCAATCTGGTTGACTCTTAACTACCTTCTGAAATGGCCTAGCAAGTCACTTGTATTAATCACTACACAGTCTCAGCAAAGAAATGAAACGTGATGGGCCACTTAGGTATTGACCTAGCCATCAGAAAAGACAATACAGAAACCTGTCAACCCTGCAAAGTCCTCCTTACCATCACCTGGGTGCTAGTGCCAAAATTGGGAGAGCTGTCTCACAGACAAGTCAATCAACAGCTTGACATAGCCATACTCATACAATCATACCAGTACAAAGGAATCAGACACCATCATCACAAGCCCTGTCGCACTAGCAAGACAAATCCAGCAAAGGTAGTGACACAATGGTATACAATCAGGTGAGACTTGCCCTGGGAGTCCTCAGTTTTGACTCTGGACCCCATAATATCTCACGGCTTCTGGTAAAACATGGGCTTGGAAACCTCCTGCTGATTACCACATTCCATTCTCCCTTGGCTGAGCAATCAGTAAACCACTATTTTGAACAACACTTAGAGGAAGCACTGAGGGTGACAAGGGTGTAAGCTGTACTCTGGGTGAGGGATTCCAATGTCTATCACCGAGAGTGGTTCAGGAGTTGCACTATTCTGATCAAGCTGTTTGGGTCCTAAATGATATATTTGTTCACCAGGGTCTGTGGCAGGTATGAGGGAACAAGACAAAAAACATACATGACCTCATCCTTCCCAAACTGTTGTCTGCAAGTATCGGTAAAAGTCACCATCGCAGGAGACCAGCCTTCACATAGAGACGTCATCGTGTTGTGTGGCACTATCACTGTGCCAGATAGGACAAACTTTGAACATAGAGTCATAGAGATATACAGCATGGAAACAGATACTTCAGTCTAACTTGTCCACGCCAGCCAGATATCCTAATCTTATCTTGTCCCATTTGCCAGCATTTGGCCCATATCCATCTAAACCCTTCCTATTCATTTACTTATCCAGATGCCTTTTAAATGTTGTAATTGTAACTCCCTCCATGAGTTCTTCTGCCAGCTCATTCCACACATGCCACCACCATCTACATGGAAAAGTTATCCCTCCAGTCCTTTTTAGATCTGTTCCCACTCGCCTCAAACCTATGCCCTCTGGTTTTGGTCTCGCCCACCATAGAAAAAAGACCTTGCCCTATCCATGCCCCACATGGTTTTATAAACCTCTATAACTTCACCCCTCAGCCTCTGATACTCCAGGGAAAAAGCCCCAGCCTGTTCAGCCTCTCCTTCAAACCGTCCAGTTCCGGAAAATTTCTTGTAAATCTTCTCTGCATCCTCTCAAGTTTAACAACGTATTCCCCATAACAGGGTGACCAGAATTGTATGCTATATTCTAGAATTGGCCTCACCGATGTCCTGTATAGCCGCAACATGACATCCCAACTCGGGAGCCCCTAGTTCCCTTTGTTTGGCAACACTCCTCAGGGCCCTACCATGAAGTGTGTAAGTCCTGCCCTGGTTTGCCTACCAAAATGCAACACCTCACATTTATCTAAACTAAACTCCATCTGTCACTTCTTGGCCCATTAGCTCATCAGATCAAGACCCCAGTGCACTCTGAGATAATTTTCTTTACTGTCCACAATACCTCTATCTCCTACCTCAAGAAAATTTTGTATCAATTTGGCTAGATCCCCCCCTCCGGATCCCATGTCATCTGATCTTTCTAACCAGTCTACCATGTGGAACTTTGTCCAACACATTGCTGAAGTCCATATCGACAACTTCTACCCCTCTGCCTTCATCAATCTTCTTTGTCACCTCTTCAAAAAACTCAATCAACAGTTCTAGCAAGTGTATATGGGCATGTACTGTAGGCCATCATATACTCCAATAAAATCTGCTATCTCATTGCCCAGCATATCCCCACTCAACCATTACCATCAAGCCAGAGGATTAACCCTGGTTCAATGGATTGTGCAGGAGAGCACGCCAGGAGTAGCAGTAGGTGTTCCTAAAAAGGAGGCACCAACCTGGTGAAGCTGCCAAACAGGAATACTTGCATGCTCAACAGCATAAGTAGCAAGTAATAGACAGAGCTAAACAAACCCACGAAAACCAGATCAGATCAAAGCTCTGCAGTCCTGCCACATCCAGGCGTGAATGGTGGTGATCAATTAAACAATACACTAGAGGAGGAGGATTCGCAAAAATCCCCTCCTCAACACTTTAGCATAAAAGATAAGGATAAAGCATTTACAGCATAACTTCAGCCAGAAATGCCAAGTGGATGATCCATCTCAGCCTTCTCTAGTAGTCCCAAGCGTCACAGATACCAGACTTAATTCACTCCACATGTTATTAAGAATTGGTTGGATGCACTAGATTCTGCAAAGTCTATAGGCCCTTACAACATTCCAACAATAGCACTGAAAATGTGTGCTCCAAAACAACACTCAAGAAGCTTGACGCCATCCAGGACAAAGCAGCCTGCTTGATTGGCACCACACCCACAAGGATCCAGTCCCATCACCATCATTGATGCTCATAGCAGCAGTTTAAAAGTTGCACTTTAGAAACTTAATAAAGATTTACCTTGTGAATGTGTGCCATGGATTGTGTAATTGGTACATGCTGCTGCTACTAAGCGTTTAGTGATTGAGGGGATGATTGTTTGTGGATGTGATGCCAATCAAGTGGGCTTTTTTTTTCTGGATGGCATCAAGCTCCTTGAATGTTGTTGGAGCTGTATTTACCCAGTCAAGTGGGGAATATTCCATCACCTTGCCAAGTGAGAATGTCAATGATGATTTGAACCACTTATAAAAAAGTACTGACTTGGAGCTGGTAAGAAATAAATCTCCTGTCTCCTGGTGTGCAGAGTTTCTATCCACTTCTTGATGCAGTGAGGGACAGCCAACTGAAAGGTATCATCTACTCCTGTTTTGAATGACAGGGGGTTAGATACAGAGTAAATGCTGAGGATGATGATAATCTTAATGGCCTCCTTTAAGGTGTGTCCTCACCTTGCTATATGCTGGTAGATCCTATAGCTATAGAACCTACTGAGGGAAGTGACACAGACAGTGAGTGTCTCCTTGTTGAATCATAGATGACACACACATTACCCCTGCATGAAGTCGGAGGTGTTTCTTGAAGCTCTTTGATGCATCGAGCATTCAATGCAGAGCCCTCCCGCTATGCACAGATTTCCATCTCTGTAACCTGTTATGCTGGTGACCAATTTCCCATGGTGAGCCTTAAATTTAAATTTTTAAATGTTTTCTTACACTGCATTACTTTTAATAATGTGAAACACTCAAAATGTTAACGGAACATTCTAGAAGAAAAGGCTAATCATTCCAAGAGATGAACTTACTCCCGCCTCTCGCCTCAAATGTTTCCGTCATTACTCTTGATTGATACTTACACGTGTTATCTGTTCCTTAAGATCTTCTTTGCTTCCTCCTAACATTTAGATCTGTCATTTTCCTTCTTTACTTTCATAACTTCGAAAAGCATCTCATTACACAGTTTCCTGTTTTTATTTTGTTTTGACCTGAGACCTATGCAATTCCATATTTTTCTCACCATTTCTGAAAGTCAGTCATGGCACAGTTGGCTGCTTTCTTAGCTCTGTGTCATTACTTTCTGAGCTGGAGCAGAACTTCAAAACTGCAACACAAAAAGTCAAGGCTAACACTCCTGAGCAAAACTGAGGCAGTGCGATATTTTCAGAGGAGCAGTCACTCAGCTATGGTGGTAAATTGAGGTCTCTCTGCCTGTTAGGATTGATATTAAAATCTCATGGCACTATTTCAACAGAGAACAGCCTTGACATCTTATGCAATATTTATCTCCTTGAATTGACACTAGAAAATCAGACCCTTGGCCCCTATACATTGCTGTGTGCGGGAATTGCTATGCTTAAATCGGCTGCTGTGTTTGCAACAAAGACTACACCTCAAAAGTATTTTAATGGCTGCCTGAGTCCTCTGAGATGTCTGTTGGTCATGAAAAGGACGGTATCAATGCAAACATTTTCTTTTTGTTTCTTGAACACTTGCCAGGTTTTTAAGACCCAAACTACAGACCACCTAATCAGTTTTCACTTTACAGTCTCACTTCTTTGTTTCTATTTTTGTGGTAATCTGCACAAAGGGCTAAAATTAAAACAAAATCCTGCAGTAGTTAATTTCAGATTTCCAGTGTAGGTCATCATTAACATGTACAATTGTCATAGTTTCACGACAACATTTTGCTCCATTTCCAAAAGAAAAATGGTTATCTTCCCGCACTGTGTTTTATAGCATACTGTGTTCATATAAGTTCGAAACCAAATTATTTTGTGATGACAGCAAGTTAAGATGTTTATCAAACTCAAATGTTACTTCCTCACAGAATGTGAATGATAAGCAGTATGTTAGTTCATCTCAGTATTGAACGTGAAGGTCACACACATTCGTGTAGAGTCCCTAATCTTGGGAAAGGTCTCACCACCTTTTCTCTGTAAACAGGTAATAAAGCACATAGATCCAGACATGGGCTTAGGGTTGAGCCAATGCTGCAAAAAAAAACAGTGAGAAGACTATCAATAGTCTATCAGCAAAGTTTGAGATTAGAAAACAGATTGCAGTTATGACACAACAAACCTTTATGTGGCACTCGCAGGAGTGTCAGCAAATAAACTTTGACAGCAAACCAATGGAGATGGCAATGAGTTTTAAGAAGCAAGTTAAAGGAGGAGATGGAGAAAGGCAGAGTGCCTTAGGGAGGAAATTGCAGAGCCTAGGGCTCAGGCAGCCAAAAAATTGTTGTATGCTTAAATTTGGGAAAGCAAATAGGACTGTGGCAGTGTTGACCATGTGTTGGGAAGACTTGAACGTTTGGGTAAGGATTCTAAATCCAAGATATTGCCACTTTGGGAATCAATGTAGGTCAGTGAGTTCAATTGTTTTTGAAAATGTGTCTTGGTGTGAGTTAGGACAAAGAGCAGCGGGGTTTTGAGTGGAAAGAGGGTAGAAAATAAAAAGCTGGTCAGTAGAGATTTAGAACATTTGAAGTGAAAAATTCATGAACAAGGGTTTCATCAGCAGATGGACTGAGACAGAGGCAGAGAGGAGTGATGTTGCAAAGATTTAAATAGCCAGGGCAGATATGTACCTGGAAGCATATTTCAGGATTAAATAAGGTTATAAACAATCTGGTTCAGCTTTGGATAGTAATCAGGGAGAATGATATTGCCAATACCTAAGAAAAAGAATGCAGGAGAAAAAAATAATGTCGCTGGAGTAACTTGTCTCACTCATGTAGAGATAGTGCTAGATTCTTTCTCGCTATCATTGTGTTAACATATGCCTATTGGTCTGTATGTTGCTCCAAAATGACTTATCAACATATCAATCCTCATCTTCCCAGGCATTTGCTTCATTTAGTAGCACACACTCTCTTTCTTGGGCTGCCAGCCTTCCTAAGGGTATGCAGCCTCAATAACTCGTCTGACAGCATTCACTGGGTCAAAAGCAGAAATTTCTGGAGAAACTCAACAGGTCTGGCAGCATCTCTGGTGAGAAAGCAGGGTTACGTTTACCCATAGAGTTACCCAAACCCACATCCTTGGCCCTGCCATGATATAAGCTGCTCTAAGCACAACCCATTTTCACCTACTTATAGTGTCTATTAATAACCTTTCTTTCTCCTTGGCATGTTATCATCCATCCCTTTGTCTACCTAACTGTCGTTATATCTCGCTTTGGCTCCATCTCTGCCTATCTGCTCACTCCTTTCTCTCCCAGATCTTGCTTCCAACATGTATGCCACCTTCTCTTTGCTGCAATAGTTTCTGAAGACGTGTCACTGCACCCAAAACATTAACTCAGCTTTCTCTCCACAGATGTTGCTAGTCCTACTGAGTTTCTCTATTTCTGTTTTTCTGAATTTCTGTTTTTGTTTCAGATTTCAAGCATCCACAGTTCACGGTTTTCTTTTAACATTAAATGAATGGCAGAGAGGAAAACAGCCAATTAGGAAGTTGAATCATGCAAGAACGTACATTATAAGCCAATGTAGTTGCTGATGAAGGGCTTATGCCTGAAACATCGACTCTCCTGCTCCTCGGATGTTCCCTGTCCAGCTGTGCTTTTCTAGCACCACACTCTCAACACTGCTCTCCAACATCTGCAGTCCTCACTTGCTTATAATGTGATTGGAGCTCAAAAATTGACTTGCAAAGGAAGAGTAACTTTAAAATTCCTCCCTTTTCTTGTTTTTGATCATGATGGACCACTTGGTAATTTCAGAGGAACACAAAAAAATCTAAACGGGATAGCAGTAATGGTGAAATTAATCAATGATTTTATTATTATTTGATTAATGACAAGGGGAATATAGCATCTGTGCATTTAGGATGGGACCATTCTGGAGCCAGTGTTCTTCTGAGCTACATAAATAGGGAAAGCTAGAGGATTTAAAATAAATATTGGTAGAAGAAATCAACTTTGGGAATCTGCAATAAATAAAAGAATTGGGAGGAAGCAAAAGAGAATGTCATACATAAATGATGAGATGATGAGAGGAAGAGATAGAGAATACAAATCTAAGACTAAATTAGTGAGGGCTAATTTCTACAAAAAAGAATAAAAGCATTAAATGAAAGACTCTGAATGGAATTTTCGCAACCCTTAAGCAGTGCAGGCAAAAAATATGACAAGAGGGAAAAGATCAGACTCTTGATGTTGAGAAAAGAAGTTTTAATTTCCCTCCTCTCCTGAAAGTTTCAATAGTGAGTCCTGAATCTCATTAATAAGCAATGATACCTTATTTCCATGGTGTTTGCATTTCATGATTAGTTGATCTCACCTTTTTTACATTCGGCTTATGATTCTGCAATCCACTGTTAAGAAACTGGCATCAAGTCCCAATATGAAAGTCAAAGCTGCTACCTGATGAATGCAATTTGCACTTGCTTCTCTAGACTCTCATTTTAGAGTTCGTTCATTAATATCTCATCATATGCTCAATGGGCAGTGACTGCCTCATCCATGGAAGTTGGCGCCAGCAAAACACCAGCCTCACAGATCATCATAGACAGGCAGGAAGCTGAGAACACAGCAAGCCAGGCAGCATCAGGAGATGGAGAAGTCAATGTTTCGGGTGTAACCCTTCTTCAGGCTGATCTCAGACTAACTCACCCACCACTATATTTGGACCACATGGGTACCTGACATTTCCATGCTCTTGCCACAAAGGAACACACACCAACCTCATGTATCTGCACAGGATGCATTTTATGACTCATAGCTTGGTTTCTTCACGCTCACTCACTTTGCACCTACTTGGAGACTTATCACTTCTCTGACTAGCCTTGCCTTTAAGCACAGACAGAAGGGCTTTTGCAATTGTAACCAGTGCTGAGGCAAGGGAGTGGATATATTGTTATATGGCACGATGTGCAAAGACAATGTCAAACCTAAAGCATATAAAACCAGCTTAAATGGCAAACACATGCACTTCAACCAAAAGACTATGTCTGAAAGGCAAGGGGACCAGTCTTTAGTGGTGAAGGAGGATATAATCAGTTGGAGAGTGGCAGCACACCCAATCAAGAGTTCATTTGATCTCAGTCCAGGGGATTGGCCATAGTCCCTCAGGCGATTGATTTGGCCAGAGTCCATCAATCCTTGTCCTTGCATTCAAAGGAGTGGGCTACAGTCAGCCTCAAACATCAAGTCCAACCACTGCATAGATTACAGGTAATTTAGTGAGAGGACTGTGGGGACAGGGTCTGGAGACTTGAGTATGTTTATCTGGGGCTGTCTTCATACATCAGTCCAGAGTGGGAGAGAAGGGAAGGGTGTTTATCATGGTCAGTCCTGAAGATCTGGGTAATTAAAGTCAAGGAGGTTTATTAGGGGGTAGTCTGTGAGGTGTTGTTAAAAGTAGAAAGCTCAATGTTGTGGATAACTGCATTATGTTGTGATACTGAAAGGATATTAACTGTGAAGGGGGGCATTTCCAAATATAAGGATGGAATCTCGTACACAAGTGAGCGTATAGGTCATTGTGGGAGGTGGGATGTTTTCAAGTCACCATCACTTTTGCTTCAATAGGAGGACAGTGGATTACAATAGTTGGTATGACAATATGGCAAGCTATGGGCTGAGGAAGAAAGTTTGGTAAATTAACCATCTAATTATGGAGTTGGATGGCAATGTAAGGGCCTTAAAGCTGTTAGGGTTGCCTGCACAACATAGTGGGTGATGTAAGTTTTTTCTTCTCTGATGGGGCAGGGTGATGGGACACCCCAATAGGAACACCCTGTAGGATCAATGCTACCCCACATCTACCATCAAACTACACTTCATGTGCCACTTTTTCATTGATCAACAGTGCACATTGCTTTCTTGGCCAAACATTTCATTGTTCATGTCAATGTGAAGCTGATGTGATCACAAGTGAACTAAACAGTGTTACTGTAATCATCAATTCAGAAACACATTTCATAGGCTTCATTGTCACATATGTCTTGGAGCTGCTATCCTCATGCACTGAACTGTAAACACTTAAGACAGTAATCAAATGTTACATTGATGGGCGTGTGGGTGATTGGCATGGGGATGGCAGGTGGGGGGAGTGGGAAGGTCAGCAATGAGGTCCAGTCCTTCAAGAATTGTGATTTCCCAATGTTGATTGGCAACATGGCTTGTGCTGTACATACTTAGATTAAGTGAAATAAGTCAGAGGACCATGCAGCGGCATTACCTTGCCATCCCTCAAGAATCCTTTGTGTCATAGTGTGGCCTGTTTCCACACTGTAAGGAATCTAATATCTAATATAGTGTAGAGTGCCATATTATAGTGATTTGTTTTAACAGGAAAGGGTTCCATTCAGTTAATGATTTGTGATCATCATTGCTACATCTTCAAGGTTAGCACCAGGCATCCAAAGAGCTGCTATTATGTTTATATTCTTAACACCTTAAAGTTCCTGTCTCACTCCAAAGGCTACATACCATGGATGGCTGCTGGGAGACAAGGGCTATCCTTTTGAGTTATGATTATTGACACCTTTATGGTACCTGCTGACTGATGCAGAACCATGAGAGAGATCTTCCATTGAGCGCAAGAAGTCAAACAATAACTGATTGATACCCAATTACTGATTTCATAGAAAAGATAAATAAATGCCAAACAAAAAAGCTACACTTGTTTTTGGAAGTAACAACAACACAAATTAATAAAACTGAATGATGTCTCCACCCAGTTCATACATTGTGGAAGCAGGTATTATGTGACATATCTATCTAGAGTGTACAGTAAGACCCTGCCAAAGTGATCCAAACATCTGACCTCATCTTGAGGAGAACAATGGTCTGTAAACTGTGCTAGCCATAGTGGTATACTAGGCTGCATTGTATCTGTGTTCTGCATAAGTGAGTGGATTTTGTAAATGTGTCACCAACCATATTTGGATTAGATTGCTTGTTTCTGTCGCCAAATGCTTGAACACTTTATATTATCTGCTCTTCTCATATTCAAGAATTAAGATATTGTGTATTCTGATGAGCACGAGGGAAAAGATAGCAGTCATTCAGAGAAGATCATAACATCCAGTGGTGTTAACACCTGCTGCTATCTCAGATTGTTTGTCAGGAATTAGCAATACCTCACCAATACAACTTCCACTATCTTTGGGATTTACGAAGAGGATGTTTGACTCTGACACAGTAGCCAGTTAATCAGGTCCTACATTAAAATCATAATCGATCAGACATGTTGCAACTGTGAGTGGATATGAATTAATAGATGGAAAAGACTCTTTACGATGATGGGTCATCAGTACCACCTATGTGCTCTCAAGTTTTTGCTTCCTTGTCCTCCTACCAAATCTAGGTGCAGTCCAGAGGGGCATTGAGAGAACCTACTCTGGAGTGGACCATATTGAACTGGAAGATATTTGTGGCTAGATTGTCCAGACATGCTGGGAGGGTCACACCTGGAGTGCTTGTGTGTGGTTTCCCCTACATATGGGAGTCTGCTAACCCCAAATTGTCTCACCTGAAGTGTAGTTGAGGTCCCTCTTATCCTGCTGTTGCTGAGTACTAATGACTAAAGCAATGGTTTATGTGTGTTTCCAGTAGCCACTGAGCTATCCCAGCACCGACCTGCCTATCTCATGGTGTTCAGCAGCTTGGGTATGGAGACAGCCACATGTATGCTGAAGCCAACATGTTACTGCACATGTCGATAGGTTCCTCCAACCTTCAAACTGGTTTACCCAAGATCTGTAACAAACCTGCCTGATGTTCCTATGCCTGTCTGTGCATGTAAACATTGGCCAATATAATGGGACCATCTTCTGGTTAGGGATGAGCAGGTGCCTGGTCTCCAGCAGTCCTCTGAGTGCCATGAACTTGAGGCATTTTTTCCTTGACCAGCGGTGGAGATGTGAAAACGTTGTGGTCACTAGACCATGCTTCTGAATATAACCTAGAAGGAGAACTCACTTCGGTGAAAGTCTCTGACCTGTTGGATGGTACAGGGGAAAGACTTGCAGTTGCATCCTCTGTGAGAGCTGCTCCTTCCTCCTCAGACATGGAGGAGAAGCTGATGTCTGGAAGGACTGGTCTCTTCTGGGTGGAAGCTGTGTATGCTATCTCTGGTACCTGCAGAAGAGGAGAGGTCATTCATTGTGCAACAGCATTCGAAGCTTGAGCATCTTAAGAATAACTTAACTCTGATGATAATGAGGGAACAGCTCAGCACACATCAACGAAGCTTACTATGTTGTCGCGACCAAGAAGTCTTGGAAACCCCACATGATCTGTCTCAATCCTTTCCAGCACTCTCAGGTATCTTCTCTCCACAAAGGGTGAGGAGTTGAATGTTTGCCAACCTACTGTGTATTTAGCCCTCCCTGTGTGGTTATGAACTATTTTCCCCTACAATGAGTGGGAAGGGTGGATTGAGTGAGTTGAAAGTGAATGGAAGAGCTGTTATTGATTTGACAGGAACTGTTAACGTGGTATGGAGTCCCAAGTGAGAGAATAGGAAATGGAGAGGCCAGAGGTGTTGGGTGGGTGAGAGCTATTGAATGGAAATGATGCATGCAGCTGGGAGAATTCTTTTTGCTTTGTGGTGTTACTGTACATTGGCAGAGTTAGAGTGAATTGCGTAGCAGGAGGTTATCGACCATCTTCCTGCATTCTTGGTCATTTTGTTTGGTCGGATAAATGGTACTGAGCAGGACCACTCTCTGGGTCTGGTGACATGGTCTCCTTCGTCAGTCTGCAGGAAGGAGAATGCGCCTCCTTTCGACAACCTCATCCACCAGCACTTCTAAGTCCCTGTTGGTAAACTGGGGTAACATCTTCCCTTTCTGCAGTATGTCCTTTGTGATAATGGTGGAGCAATACAGAGTGGCAGTTCCTGGCATCCAGCATTTGAAGTGCTGCATAGCTGGGGTTTAAACATGGTGCCAGCAGTGAGAATGATGCAGAGTCTGGCAGAAGTGAGTTCCTTCATGTCTGTTGCCAAATGATTGCACGATATGGACACTGTAGATGCATAATTAGTGAGCCGAGCATTGGCAAACAACATGAGAAAGGTAGGTGTGAGCCATGCTGGAACACATACCATTAAACTTCTAGAAATTACACTTTGGCTAAAAATAGGAACATTCAGCCTTCTGTACCTGAAGAAGTAGAGAATATGAATCTAAGAGTCAACCAACAGGTTATACTAAAAGTTACAAATAACGTAAAAGTATAAAACTAATGCTCTGTGGCTGAATGAATGTCACATTCTAAACAAAATAAGTTAATTAGGAGCACAAACAGAAATAAATATGAACTGGTTGCCATCACAAAGACATGGCTGCTGGTGACATGGATTGATGCCTGAACATTAATAGATACAGAATATTTAAGAAAGGCAGAAACTAGGAAAAGGTGGAGAGGTGACCCTGTTAGTTTAAGATGGTATGAGCAAGTAGAGAGGGATGACCTAAGATCAGGAAATAATGATGTTGCCCCCAGCAATAGCCACATGGTCTTGTGGAGCACAAACTAAGAAATAATGAGAGCTTGTCAGAAAGGCAGTGAAGTAATCCTGGACGATTTAAATCTACATATTGATTGGAAAAGTCAGAAAGGCCAGCCCAGCTCAGATAATGAGTTCATTGAATGTTTTTAAAATTTCTTTGAACAGAATGCACTGGGACTAACCAGAGAACAGGATGCACTAGATATGATATTATGCAACAAGATCAGATTAATTAATGATCTCGTAGTGAAGGCACCACAAGGCAGCAGTGACCACACTGTGATTAAATTTGACATTCAGTTTGAGAGGTAAAGGAATGGGTCCAAGACTGTGTTTTGTTTTAAATCTATGTAAGGGTAATTATGAGAGCATGAAGGCAGAACTGGTTAAACTGCTTTGCCAGATAAGGTTGAAGGATATGACAATTGTGATGCAATGGCAGTTATTTAAAGGGACATTTCAGAATATAAGGAAAGATATAAAAAAGTCAAGTGGAGGAAGTTAGTAATGAACAGGGATTGATTGGATCATTGTACATTCTAAGGACACAAAGATAAATCTTGCGGGAACAGAGGATTGCAGCCGCATTCACTGCATGTAACATTAAGCCTCACAAATGTATTTTTTTAGGGAATTTATCAATTCTTGTATGCTTCTAAAGCATTCATGGGATGCATGAGTGACTAGCAAGGCCAGTTTTCATTTCCCATCATGAATTGCCTTTGAGATGAGGGTGGTAAGCTGCCTTCTTGAATACAACTTGTGGCTTGTTAGGTTATTTCAGAGAACAGTTAAAAGTCACTCAAATTTCTGTGGGTCTGGAGTCAAAATTGATTGATTAATTGATTGATTGTCACATGTACTGAACTACAGTGAAAAGATTTTTATGAGCAGTACAGACATCACAGTAAGCAAGGATGTACAGATCAAAAAGACTTAACTCAGAATACACAGGTTACATTGCACAGGGCACTCGACGACATCAACATTAGCAAGGTCAGCATTATTTGAGGCTAGAGAGTCCATTCGTCAGTGTAATAATGGCAGAGAAGAAGCTGTTTCTGAACCACTGGTATGTGTGTGTGTGGGTGTGTGTTTGTGTGTGTTCAGGTTTTTGTATCTTGTGCCTGAAGGAAGAGGTTGTAGGGGATCACTATTGGGGTGCGAGGGGTCTTTGATGATGTTGGCTGCCTTTCCATGGCAGCCAGCCATGTAAATAACTCAAGACTGAGTAAGCACAACAGCTTTGCTTTCCTACTGGGTTAGAGACAAAACAAACTGCAGATGCTGGAATCCAAAATAGACATGCAGGAGGCTGGAAGAACACAGCAAGCCAGGCAGCATCAGGAGGTAGAGGAGAAGGGTTACACCTGGAATGTCAACTTCTCCACCTTGTTGTGGTTCTGTTCGCCGAGCTGGAAGTTTTTGTTGCAAACGTTTCGTCCCCTGGCTAGGCGACATCATCAGTGCTTGGAAGCCTCCTGCGAAGCGCTTCTTTGATGTTTCCTCCGGTGTTTATAGTGGTCTGTCCCTGCCGCTTCCGGTTGTCAGTATCAGCTGTCCACTGTAGTGGTTGGTATATTGGGTCCAGGTCGATGTGTTTGTTGATGGAGTTTGTGGATGCAACAAACACATCGACCTGGACCCAATATACCAACCACTACAGCGGACAGCTGAAACTGACAACCGGAAGCGGCAGGGACAGACCACTATAAACACCGGAGGAAACATCAAAGAAGCGCTTCGCAGGAGGCTCCCAAGCACTGATGATGTCGCCTAGCCAGGGGACGAAACGTTTGCAACAAAAACTTCCAGCTCGGCGAACAGAACCACAACAACGAGCACCCGAGCTACAAATCTTCGCACAAACTTTGAACTTCTCCACCTCCTGATGCTGTCTGGCTTGCTGTGTTCTTCCAGCTTCCTGCTTGTCTATTTTGTTTTCCTTCTGGACATTAGAGAATCAAATGAATTTTTACAACAATCCATTCATTTCACAGTCGTTATTGCTAATATTAGCATTTTTATTCCAGATACATCAACAAATAGAATTGGAATTCTCAAGCTACTATGATAAGATTTTAACTCACATCTCTGAATTATTAGTCCCGATTTCTGGAATAGCAGTATAGTAACAAAACAACTACACAATCATATCCATAATTTGATTTCATTAACAATTTTTTTTTTAAAATGGCAGTTTTGCTGAAGTGTCAACTGTTAAAGATGTGTGAGGCATAATCATTTCCTCTCAAAGCATTATTTAAATCTTATGATTACGGGTTAATGAAAACACCGTCCATCTGGCTGTACGCCCACAGTTTCACGATTTTAGAGCAGAATTAACTGAACCAAGTTGGCTTACAACAGTGAAGTGATTAATTTCCCGCTATTGAGATGTCAAAGTAGTACTGTATATTTCCAGATAATCTGCCTCTGAATGGTTGAAATTACTATTACTGGCAAATTATCTGACAGTAATGTAGGTCAAGCCAGTTCTCTTCCTTATGTGTCATCTCTTTCATAGAGAATCAATCTTGAGCTTTTTGTACATTTGAAGTAAGGCATACATCATAATTGTTACATGCTCAGATGTAGCCAAGTAGATGTCAATAATTAGCCATGTTGTATAGACTAGAGTGTGCTATGATGATTGGTGGGTGAAGCTTTCAGAACAACTGAGCATTGTAAGGCTTTAGGTTATACATTTCCTTTTGGTTAACTGCCTTGAAGAATCATGGGCACATAGGACATGTTGTAATCTTGGGCTGTCTACCTAATGTATAGTGCTGTTAGCTAGTCTCATCACTGGATTGTTTAAAACATGTCGTCTAAGATATCGTTTCCCAGATTCTATGATGAATGTAGATGTCACTGAGGCTCCCTACAAGAACCTTTGGTGTATAATTATTTCTGCCTTCTTAACAGAATTCTTAAGTGCTAACCTAGACAACTTTCCTTCCAACCATTCTGTGCCTCCACACATAATACCCGAATTATTACAACATTACACCAAGAGAACAAATTAAAACAAGTTGGCTTACAATGGTAAACTGATTCATTTCCCACTATTGAGATGACAATGCAATACAGTATATTTCCAGCTAACCTGCCTCTGAATGGCTTAAATTACTATTACTATTACTGGTAAATTATCTGACAGTAATTCTCTGTATTATGTGTCATCTCACTCATGTAAACATGGAGAATTGCAACACGGTGAGTGGGGAATTTGAATCAACATTAATGTGCGTGCTAGAAGAAGTTGAATGTATACTATCATGGTGTCAGCCACCCCCCCCCCCCCGCCACCCCCACTTATCTCTCCACCCTGGAAGCTTCCTGCCTCTATTCCTGATGAAGGGCTTTTGCCCGAAACTTCAATTTTTCTGCTCCTCGGATGCTGTCTGACCTGCTGTGCTTTTCCAGCACCACTCTGATCTAAACTCTGGTTTCCAACATCTGCAGTCCTCACTTTTTGCCTATCATGGTGTCACACAACCCTGCCAGTTGCTCATATTTCTATTTATGAAACTTGGATCAAAGGATGGGTTTTGCACTATACTCAAAGTAACAAGCACCAACCTTTAATGTAGAGTGATTTTTGAAGAATGTCTGTTATTTCAAAATCTATGGCATTACTTCGGAATGTTTTTGATGGAGGTATGGTATGTTCCTTGATTTGACAAGGGAAGTATTGCTGCATTCACACTGGAATGGCAAGGGACTAAGTCCCCTGTCCAAAGTAAGGCTGCAAAAGGTATAGATCTGCAATAGCAGAAGAACTTATCCTGCCATCAAATATAAAATTCCATGGACCAGCGTGAATCCAATTTAAATGTAAAGGACATATAGCTGCTGTACTACAGTTCAAGCAAGATAAATTACTGAAATTTTGTACATGACTCTGAACCAGCATTGTTCACGTTTAACTGGAAGATCTATAATTGATTAATGAAATTGGGAAGTCAAAGTGAAGCAAGAAATTGAATCAATATTACAACAAGATGTTATCTCACCTGTATTAACACTTGCATGTTGGCCTGTTAGCATCGATGGAGAAACAAAGTTAATATCTCAAATCCAATATGACTTCTTCAGGGTTCCAAAGAAGAGGCATATCGGACTCATGACATTAACTTTTTTTAACATCAACCTTTTGAAATTTTAGCTTTGTCTCTCCACAGATACTACCGGAGCTGCTGAGTTTCTCTAGCACATGGTGTATTTGGGTACAACATTTAAAATACATTTGGATAAGTGCATGAATAGGAAATGTTTGGAGGCATATGAGCCAAGCAGAGGCAGGGAAACTATTTAGTTTGGGATTATGGTCAGCATGGACTGGTTCAAATAAAGGGTCTGTTCTGTATAACTCCATGACTCTATTGTTAGGTTATTTAATTCATTGCAAGTGCTGTCTGTTTGGAAGTCAATGGGATGAGCTGCATAAACTTATCAGCCATGATTGAATGGCAGGAGACAAGAATCTGCAAATGCTGGAATCCAAGCAAGCCAGGCAGCATCAGGAGGTGGAGAAGTCAATATTTCGGGTGTAATCTTTCTATGTCAGCAGCCGGAGCTGCTGAGTTTCTCCAGTGCATTTTTTTTTAATTTTAAATCTCCAGAATCCACAGTATTTTTCTTTTATTGCCCGCAAGTTGATATTCAGGTGCATTTCCAGTATCAAAATCAAATAAGACACTATGAATCTGTATAGATCCTGCACAGTTGAATTATGTTTTTGAAAGAGAAACATATCCAATGGCATCTGTGGATGAGAGTCCAGCAAAGCTAGGAAAGAGCTCAATTTTAACTCAACTGGATGTGAAGAATGTATTTTGGAAACTAGCCTTGGATGACGAATTCAAATTATTTCCAGCTTTCATCATATAATTTCAGAGAAAGTAATTTATTCAAAGTCTTTTATGTATCCTTTGGTATCACATTTGTAAGAGAGTTTTTTTTCAGAAAAGAATGGTAAGTACTCTCAAAGGAACAGAGAAATTAATCAGTCACACGATAATATCCTAATCTATGATTCTGGTACAATAGAACATGATAGAAACTGAGAGCAGTGCTACAATGTCTATCAGAAGTAAGACCTTGGTAACAAATTAGAGTTTCCACAACTAACGTTACTTGTCTAGGACACTTCATGTGTGCATCAGATCAAATCTTCTGAAAGCCAGAGTAATTAAAGAATTACTACTTTCATTGAATGTCATAGAGCCTCTCTGATTTACAGGGATGGTGAAACAAATGGAAAGAATCTTACCCAATTGTTATACATCAGAAATTCACTACATTAATCACTGGAGAAAGAAAATATCCAGGGCTGCTTGTACTGCAAAGTGCTGTGTCCAAGTCTGAAATTCTGATTGGTGGTCACGGTTCTTAAAATGATGCGAAGAAATTATTTCTAGTGGATAGAAGTCAAATATCTGCATGGTCTAACCTTGGAAGCTGTCATTACATTATTGAAAGACATTTTTGCTACCTTCAGGTTCCAGACAATGTTTTGTCTTTATTATAAAATAAATATATTAAATATACAATAATACAAATGAAATAAAAATAATGGAATATTTTTAACATAAAAATACTCAAAAAGGCATTTTTGAAGAGGAATGACAATAACAACTGTTGAATCATTGTTCTATATTCCTCAGTATGGTCTGGTTCCACGAAACTTCGATAAAAAGGCTGTGGAATCAATCCCCTGGTCTTCTGTACACAGAAAGGTTACACCTGAAATGTTGACTTCTCCACCTCCTGATGCTGCCTGGCTTGCTGTGTTCTTCCAACCTCCTGCCTTGCTACCTTGGATTCCAGCATCTGCAGTTTTTTTTTGTCTCCTGCTATTCAATCATGGTTGATAAGTTTATGAAGCTCATCACATTGACTTCCAAACAGACAGCACTTGCAAAATTAAACAACCTAACAATAGAGTCATAGAGTTATACAGAATGGAAACAGACCCTTCGTTCGAACCAGTCCCTGCTGACCATAATCCCAAACTAAGTTAGTCTCCCTGCCTGTGCTTGACTCATACACCTCCAAACATTTCCTATTCATGCACTTACCCAAACATCTTTTAATTGTTGTACCCACATCCACCACTTCGCCTGGAACTTCCTTCCATACACAAACTACTCACTGTGTAAAAAAAATTGCCCCTCATTTTTCTAATCTTCAGAATAAGTTTGTACCAGCAGATCCGAAGTAAAGTGTCTTTGCGCAGGCTGCATTTTCTAAATTAGTCGACCATAATACAGGAAAGTTAATCACCAAATATGTACATTTGTCAGCATTAATTTCAGTTGTAATTAATGCAAATTGAAGATTTGAGCTCGAAATTCACATAACTGCCAATATAGTCCAAAACACAATGTTAAGCTTTAATTGCAGTTAAATACCAGTCATAAATTTCAGTCAGTGAAATAGCTGAGTTTTTCAACTCTTGATGAAATTAATAGGGTAGGAGCTGGGCCGATTAAACTATAGTTTGGAGTCACAGTCTCAGAATAAGGGGTTGGTTATGAGGATAAACTTTGTCATGCCAAGAGTTGTGGATTAATGGAGTTTTCTGCTCCAGAGGTCTGTCATGCTTAGTTATCAAATATATTCAAGACACACTTTGTTAGATTTGTGGATGCTTGGAAATTAAGGAAATGGGGATAATGCAGACAAGTGGATTTGAGGTAGAAGACCTTATTGAATGATGGCATAAAACAGAGTTGAAAAATGTGATACTGGAAAAACACAGCAGGCCAGGCAGCATCCGAGGAGTAGGAGAATCGACGTTTCGGGCATAAGCCCTTCTTCAGGAATGAGGCTAGTTTGCCAGGCGGGCTGGGATAAAAGATAGGTGGGAGGGGATTTGGGGGAGGGGTGCTGGGAATCCAATAGGTGGAAGGAGGTGAGGGTGAGGGTGATAGGCCGGAGAGGGGGTGGGGGCAGAGAGGTCGGGAAGACGATTGCAGGTCAAGAGGGCGTTGCTGAATCCAGGGGTTGGGACTGAGATAAGGTTGGGGGAGGGGAAATGAGGAAGCTGGAGAAATCTACATTCATCCCGTGTGGTTGGAGGGTTCCTAGGCGGAAGATGAGGCGATCTTCCTCCAGACATCGTGTGGTCAGGGTCTGGCGATGGAGGAGGCCAAGGACCTGCATGTCCTTGGCGGAGTGGGAGGGGGAGTTAAAGTGTTCAGCCACGGGACAGTTTGATTGGTTGGTGTGGGTGTCCCAGAGGTGTTCCCTGAAACGTTCTGCAAGTAGGCGGCCTGTTGTCTCCCCAATGTAGAGGAGACCACATTGGGTGCAACGGATACAGTAAATGATGTGTGTGGAGGTGCAGGTGAATTTGCGACGAATATGGAAGAATCCATTGGGGGCCTTGGAGGGAGGTTCTCCTGTTCCAACACACGGGATGAATGTAGATTTCTCCAACTTCCTCATTTCCCCTCCCCCCACCTTATCTCTGTCCCAACCCTCGGATTCAGCACTGCCCTCTTGACCCTTCCACCTATCGTATTCCCAGCGTCCCTCCCCCAAATCCCCTCCCCCTTACTGTTAATCTCAGCCCGCCTGGCACACCAGCCTCATTCCTGAAGAAGGGCTTATGCCTGAAACATCGATTCTCCTGCTCCTCAGATGCTGCCTGGCCTGCTGTGTTTTTCAAACATCACACTTTTCAACTCAGGTGTCCAGCATCTGCAGTCCTCACTTTCTCCTCCCTGATGGCATAAAACACCAAAGGGCCTTATCTGCAGATATTTTTTCATGTCCTTTCCTTTGTCGACTGTTCTACTTTCACAATTCCAGCAGCTTTCACAGGACATGAGACACAAAGCATTGGCTTCTGATGCTATGGTAGGTAGTAAGTACAGCTGGGTGAAATTGTACAGAGTGTTAACCCAGGTCTTCTAAACAGAAGCAATGTTCTTTTTTTAAATTCTAACTCAATTCTCCAAATGTTTCAGGAAATGGACACTGGAAAGACAATGCCAAAAAAATGTTTTTGAGAATTTATTACAAATCACCATCTTGCTGCAGTGGCTAATTGCTATTAAACTCCTTTATTACTTTCCCACATTTTAATGTAACAATCTGTTTGTCTGTGACTAAGTCAAATTGCTTATTTTAATGCAACAACAACATGCCTGTTCCCACGGGGAGATTCAATTAAGAGTTTATTATTTAGCATTTTAAATTTATAATTATAGCAAAGTACAAACAATCAGACCAGAACACCTTCAGCCAGTCAACAGAATCCAGAAAATTACAACAAAGCATCTGGATGACAATATTAAAGCAGCATATAATGAAAATGTTATTTTTATAATCCTGATGCCTGGAACGCAAAGAGAAACAAACTTGAAAGGTCATTGGGGTTATGAATTAGGAAACTGCGTCAGGAGACATTGGAAATACATCAGCCCTCAGATGCACCAGACAATGCCAGTGTGGATGGCAAAGCTATGCCATGGACTATACCAATGGGTGTATGAACCAGGCCCATAGCAGGAAATGTTGCCAATGTAGCTACGAAGCAGAGCATATCAAAATAAGGTATGAGATGCATACCAGTGTGAGTCTAAGGATAATATGAGAGCCAAAGCAAAGTAAGATGATTGCTGCTTTTATTCTTTCTGTGTTACAACTCACATAACGTCAGGTTATAGTCCAACAAGTTTTTTTGGAAGTATCAGCTTTCGGAGCGCTGCTCCTTCATCTGTGGAGCTGGATCATAAGACGTCAAATTTATGGCAAAAAATTACAGTGTCATGCAACCGGTCATTTAGAGATGTACAGCACAGTAACAGACCCTTCAGTCCAACTCGTCCATGCCAACCAGGTAGTCGAAATTCATCTAATCCTATTTGCCAGCAAGTGGCTCATATCCCTCTAAACTCTTCTGATTCATATACCATCCAGATGCTTTTTAAATATTGTAATTATAACAGCCTCCACCACTTCCTCTGACAGCTCATTCCATACACGCATCACCCTCTGTGAAGAAAATTGCTGCTTAGGTCCCTTTTAAATCTTTCCCTTCTCACTTTAAACCTATGCCCTTCAGTATTGGACTCCCCTACCTTGGGATAAAGACTTTGGCTATTTACCCTATCCACGTCCCTCGGGATTTTATAAACTTCTATAAAGGTCACCCCACAGCCTCTGACACTCCAGGGAAAACAGACCCAGCCTTGTAGCTCAAACCCCCTAACCCCGGCAAGATCCTTGTCAATGTTTTCTGAACTCTTTTAAGTTTAAACAACATTTTTCCTATCGCAGGGAAACCAGAATTGAACGCAGCAGTCCAAAAATGTCCTGTACAGCCACAACATGATATCCCAATTCTTACACTCAATGTACAGACCCCATAAAGGCAAGGGCTATAGGGAGAGGTTGAATAGGCTAGGGCTGTTTTCCCTGGAGTGTTAGAGGCTGAGGGGTGACCTTATAGAGGTTTATAAAATCAAGAGGGGCATGGATAGGATAACTGGACAAAGCCTTTTCTCTGGAGTGGAGGAGTCCAGAACTAGAGGGCATAGGTTTAGGGTGAGAGGGGAAAGATATAAAAGAGACCTAAGGGGCAACGTTTTCACACAGAGGGTGGCACGTATATAGAATGAGCTGCCAGAAGAAGTGGTGGAGGCTAGTACAACTGCAACATTTAAGAGGCATCTGGATGGGTATATGAATAGGAAGGGTTTGGAGGGATATGGGCCGAGTGTTGGCAGGTGGGACTAGATTGGGTTGGGATATCTGGTCAACATGGACGGGTTGGACTGAAGGGTCTGTTTCCATGTTGTACAACTTGTCGATGATTCTCTGACTCTAACTGAAATGATATATTGAACAAACGAAGACTGCTATTAAGTCTTTCATCTTTTAGAATGGGATGCAGGTTTCACTTCATTAATATGTAAATCCCAGAACTTCTTTTAAGTTACATTCTCGAGATAACTTAAGGTTTTATAAACAAAAGTGACATCTCAACTCAGCCAATGCATTAAAGGTGTGAGTTTAGAGTCTGTCTGTATTCCAATCTTGAGTCGGACTGGTTCTATTTCCAAAGTAGGAGTTATAAAATATTACATGTAGTTACATGGATTGACCACCTGCAGATTGTGCACTTTTTGAGAAAAATAGAATGCATCTGCAAATACAATGCTGCAAATGCAATTTTTTTCTGTTTCAGAAATCCTTGTCTTCATTTGTGTAGTGAACATTCTATACCGTTTGTATCCAGTGCTCCAAGTAATTTTAATGTTGGGCATTCAGAAGTTTTCAAGTAAAAATGTTACATATGGGCATGGCAGAAGGAAGGGTAGTGGTTGGTGTGCACTGGAGTCAGTGTAAAAGCAGTAAGCATCATCTACTTCTAAGTCCGATTGCAAATTCAATTGTGACTTTAAGACTTAATTGATACACATTGATGTAAGTTCGAAAGGATGTTGATTTAATTAGACCTTGGTGTCATCCCCTTTGGTGAATGTCAAAGAGAAGTGAGTTATCCCAGTCTCCTGGTCAATATTTGTCCTTAAAACACTATCACCAAATTAACAGTTTATCTGATCATTAGCACTCATTAATGATAATGCTGTCATGCTTCAAGGACAGCTTCAGATCACCTTTGTAGTGATTTCTTCACCTTAATCTGGAATTCTGTCTATTTGCAAGCTGAAAAATGGAATCTGGGAAGGGAATTTGCAAAACTTTTCATTTATTCAGACAGTGTCCAGTGCATCATAGTTAGTTATGTGGGGAATTTACCTCAATGCTTGTAGAACTGGCTTTTAGAAGAACATTAGTGTCTGTTCAATGGTCCTCCAACTGAACCCGGAGAATGGAGCAGAGACATTGTTGATAAACTCTAGCAATCATAAGTGTCACTGATAAACTGTCTGCAGTCTCACTGCAGTACAGAAGTCTGATGATAACAACTGCACTGTGCAGTGGAATTCTGGGAACTTGTCTTTCTTGTCAAGTGCTACTATTGTAGTTTGTAGAAGGTTGAACTTCTGCAGCTGATCCAGTGTTGGATCTCTTTGTCAGTGATGACCTCTTAACAGACATGACTGCTAAGCAATAGAGAGTGTTCAACACATTCAAGTGTCTCTCCTTCAATGTTTGTCAGAAGTGGAGTATGTAACTGACAAGGTCTGCCGTTGATAGGAAGTTTGTTCTGACAACATTCTGCAACAGGCAAATCTCTTGAATCCAGATTAGTACAACAGTAGAACAGTGACCACATCTCAACAACAATTAAGGCATTTAAAAGATTAGATTTTTTTTTTTTAATTAGATTAGTTTACTTACAGTGTGGAAACAGGCCTTTCGGCCCAACAAGTCCACACCGCCCCGACGAAGCGCAACCCACCCATACCCCTACAAGTACTCCTTACCTAACACTACGGGCAATTTAGCATGGCCAATTCACCTAACCTGCACATCTTTGGACTGTGGGAGGAAACCGGAGCAGCCGGAGGAAACCCACGCAGACACAGGGAGAACGTGCAAACTCCACACAGTCAGTCGCCTGAGGCGGGAATTGAACCCGGGTCTCTGGCGCTGTGAGGCAGCAGTGCTAACCACTGTGCCACCGTGCCACCCACAAAGTGCAATCAATTCTGAAATGTACGTAACAATGACATTTTACAGAAAGTACAGTATCAGGATCTCAGGAGGGCCCTCTTGTTGTGCAGTTGTAATGTTCCTACTGCTGAACCAGAAGGTCTGGTTTCAAGTCTCACCTGCTTCAGAGGCGTACAATAACATCCCTGAATAGATTGGTTAGAAAAAATAGGTAAAATAAAATGAAAAATATCAGAATCTCAGCAAACAACAGAGGCACTTTTCATTGGGAGGCTGGAGCTTTATAATATGATTCAAGTCCTTGTATAAAGGGGAGAAAGGTTGAATACAGTAAATCCTCTGCAAGATGCACTCATTTGTAAGTATTCTTTTGCAGATCAAGGCCCCTTGATCAGTGCTGATCTTGAGGTTTTGCAAACCATTTAGGTCATTAGGTAAGCACCTCTGTTTTGTAAGGCAAAAGTGAGGACTGCAGATGCTGGAAACCAGAGTTAGATCAGAGTCGTGTTTTGTAATCCCATCTTGTTCTCCAACTGCCTGAACAATGGCCACTTTCCCCAGTGTAGCTGGAACTCTTCTATGGTTGTGCACCATAGGTTGGCAAATGTAAAGATGGTCTATCAATTGATCACCTCTTGTAAGGTCACACCACACTACCCACCTCCAACACACTGTCAACCATCCATTCATTGCCCAACTTTCTTTCTTTTTCTTTATGTTCCAGCTCTATCTATCTGGTCATTTCTTCAAAGCATCCACCTCTTCCAGTGGGGCAGCTGCCACCCAGAGGTGCAGACTCTCACCTCAGGAACTTCCTGCAAACTCAATAAGAACACAGCAAGCCAGGCAGCATCAGAAGCTGGAGAAATCAGCATTTCGAGTATAACCTAATGTTGACTTCTCCATCTCCTGATCCTGCCTAGCTTGCTGTGTTCTTCCGGCCTCCTGCATGTCTACCTTAGATCGCAGCATCTGTAGTCTTTTTTGGTCTCAAACTCAATAAGACAACAACCTCTTTACTAGTCACCTTGTGTAAATTTGTGTAAACAGACGTATACACAGACCAGCAGGAGCTCAGCATCTGCATATTGTCTTGATGCTTGAGGGGGGCATTGCTAATCCCAGAAAACTTTGGTCTTTGCAACTCTTTTTTGATGAATCATGTATGATATGTACACTGCTGTATGAGCAAATGCAAGTCACTGATTACCCACATCTACACAGAAATGCATATATCACATGATTACTGGATAAGGAAGTTCATTTTCCCAAAGCAAGCAATAAAACCAGATAAAACTATTAACAAGTGACATAAGTGCTGTTGAGAGGCCTGTAATTCAGGTTTTTTCACGTGCTGTGGAATTCTACCAAGTGTGAGGTTTTGTTTTGAAAGGTTCCCTGCTGGAAGTCAGCCTGATGGACAGACTTTACAGCCATTCTAATTGCGAGCATTCAAGAGGAAATGAAATCCACATTGACCACTGTTGCCAGTGTAAACACAGTGGTGGGTCTCATTTTGTACCTCAATGGGGAGAATAGTGGACAGGGGAGTAGGTGTGTTGTCCTGCTGGGAAAAAGCTGGGAGAAAGCACTTAATCCCTTCAATCATCAAAAGCTGATTTGTTTTCCTTTGGTTGCCAGTTTTCCCAAGGCCTGGGAAGTTCCACTGGACAATAAGACAAAATGACCAAATGCCTGATGAAGAACGTTTGCTCAACACTTCGACTCTCCTGCTCCTCAGATGCTGCCTGACCTGCTGTGCTTTTCCAGTACTACACTTTTTGACTGATCTCCAGCATTTACAGTCCTCACTTTCTCTGAATAAGACCAAATGAGTCGGTGGCTGCCAAAATACAGGCATTCCTTGTAACTCTTGCTCCCAGAAAATGGAGTGTGAAATAAAATAGCACTAAACAAAATTATTTTTCCTGTAAAAAATCCATGTGATAATAATAGGTTATGTTCCATGCAATTATTAGCTGCGAGCTGACACAGATTGTAATTGTTTTGATTCTGGTATGAGCTGGTTGATTCTGGAGTTGTGCTGGTTCCCCCTCCTATCTAACCAGAGATCTAGCACCTGTTCAATTGTCAGTGGAGAGCAGGAAATAGCAGAGGATTGACCGTCATCTGAGCTACCACCTCAGGTCCAGTTACGTTCTGCTGGCAGAGGGCAGCAGAGAATCAGAGACAGTGAGGAATGAGGAGTAGGCCCAGAGATTAGGAACACAATGGGCCCAGCAACTGAGCAACATTACTAGTTGTTAGAAGAAGGGGCCCCATGAGATTACAGTATTGGTCAAAATAACTACTGGAAGACATAGTGCAGCTCTAGATAAACAGCTTAAGCGCAGGTAGAAGAATGTAAAGATCCTGTCCCAGCAGAAGAGGTGGGGAATTTGTCCCTGTCCCACCTGCAGAAAAGATCAGGAACCAACCTCTCTCCATTCAGAAGAGCCCTGGAACCATTTCCCCTCTAGCAGCAGAGACAGTTAGGATCCGTCTCTGACAAATCCACAGAATTAAGAATGAGGTACATCTCACCAGATTACTAAGATAGAACAAGAGTATGGATATATAATAAAGCAAATGGTCCATTCAGCTCTGTGATACTTACAAACCACAACAAATCATCAAATGTTACCTTGTCGAGAGGCTTCAAGTGCACATACTCAGGTAGTCATAGAGTCACAGAGATGTACAGCATGGAAACAGACCCTTCAGTCCAACCTGTCCACGCCGACCAGATGTCCCAACCCAATCTAGTCCCACCTGCCAACACTCGGCCCATATCCCTCCAAACCCTTCCTATTCATATACTCATACAAATGCCTCTTAAATGTTGCAATTGTACCAGCCTCCACCACATCCTCTGGCAGCTCATTCCATACACGTACCACCCTCTGTGTGAAAGGTTCCCCCTTAGGTCTCTTTTATATCTTTCCCCTCTCACCCTAAACCTATGCCCTCTAGTTCTGGACTCTCCGATCCCCGGGAAAAGACTTTGTCTATTTATCCTAGCCATGCCCTTCATAATTTTATAAACCTCTATAAGGTACCCATCAGCCTCCAACGCTCCAGGGAAAACAGCCCCAGCCTGTTCAGCCTCTCCCTATAGCTCAAATCCTCCAACCCTGGCAACATCCTCGTAAATCTTTTCTGAACCCTTTCAAGTTTCACAACACCTTTCCCATAGGAAGGAGAATTGCAAGCAATATTCCTAACCAATGTCCTGTACAGCTGCAACATGACCTCCCAACTCCTGTACTCAATACTCTGACCAATAAAGGAAAGCATACCAAACGGTTTCTTCACTATTGTATCTACCTGCGACTCCACTTTATGAACCTGCACTCCAAGGTCTCTTTGACCAGCAACACTCCCGAGGACCTTACCATTAAGTGTATAAGTCCTGCTAAGATTTGCTTTCCCAAAATGCAGCACCTTGCATTTATCTGAATTAAACTCCATCTGTCACTTCTCAGCCCATTGGCCCATCTGGTCCAGATCCTGTTGTAATCTGAGGTAACCCTCTTCGCTGTCCACTATACCTCCAATTTTGGTGTCATCTGCAAACTTACTAACTGTATGCTCACACCCAAATCATTTATGTAAATGACAAAAGTAGAGGACCCAGCACCAATCCTTGTGGCACTCCACTGGTCACAGGCCTCCAGTCTGAAAAACAACTCTCCAGACTAATTTAAAATGTCAATTTCAGGACCATGACTGCTTGACCATAAATATGATGAGACACCGCCAGAGGTGTGTTGGCTCTGTTTGGGGCTCAGTGGAACTTATGTGTGTCACCATAGAATAACTGAGATCAAATCTTATAGCATTATTTGAAAAAGTAACTTCATCAGATGGCCATATATAAAACTCTTTTAAAAATGTCACATTTACTAAACAAAGGGTGTGGACTGAAATAGTTGCTCATTTCCACTTGTGAAATCACATAGGGAAAAGGCAGGGAAGTGGAGTTGAGGTTTATTAGATCAACCATGATTTAATTACATTGTGGAGCAGACTCAATGGGCTGAATGGCCTACTTCCACTCCTATCACTTATGGTCTTATTCCACAGTGGCACACATAAGTTCCACTGAGCCCCTAACAGAGCCAACACACATCTGGAGGTGTCTCATCATATTTATAGTCAAACAGCCATGGTCCTGAAATTGACATTTTAAATTAGTCTACAGCTCAAGAAATCAGACCTGACAGAAAATTGGCCAAACCCAATTAAACAGCAGCAGCAGCAGCTATCGACCACAGAGAACAGTGTAAATCAAGATCAAAGTGGTCACAAAGGTTCAAGGAAAACCAGTTAAATGAACCCATGGGTTGCGTATTAGAAAATTGTTGATCAGACATTCTAGCACCTTGACTGCCTGATTGCCTAAGAGCTGATGGGTCAAATACAAGTATAGTTTCTAAGGTTAGGAAGACCCCCACTCTGGCAGCTGGTATCCAGACTTATCTAACACAAATGGTACAAATGTGTGGTGTATATTGTCGTATCAGGTTTGGCCTGTGTGTTTTAAAACCACCACATTTTGTGGTCCTGGTGTAGCCCTCAGATAAACATATAGGGGATGCACTTCTGGCTAGTTTTAGGCCATTTCTAATTTCATACAGATCATAGTTTCCCCATGTTTTCCATAGACGTCATTATCCAATTTCTAGCCCTTTATCTGGGCCAATAGCCAAACACCGTATTTCTGTACATCTGGTTTTGGATCAAACTGCACCAGTTACCCTGATGTCTGGGCTTAGGTAGCAATAGTTTGAGCTCCCATTTGTCTTCCTATACACAACGTGCTGGTTGTTACACCATGTCAGGATTTTTCGGGATGGACCCATCATTCTCACATTCATGGCCTACTGTGGATCAAATCACAGATAGACTCTCTTGCCCAATTCATCCTTCCGATGATTGCATCCTGGCAATCCAACAGGCTATGTATCGTCATCCTGGAGAAGGGATCAGGATACATCTGTTTTTATCCTTATGTAATATCTGAGCAAGATTTGATACCTCCACACCCTTCTCCAACAGTGAAGAGTTTTCCTAATTCCCTCTGGACTTGACCCATGCTCAGTCAAACTCCTCCCAAAATTTTATTGAATTCTCTTAATTCCTCTTTTGCCATTGTGTGTGTCAGAACTCACCTCAGGCCTGACATTTATTGATTGAGAATGGGTTATTAGCAATGAATCAGTGCACTGGCACTGTCTGAGGTCCAGATAATTAAAATTTAGATGATGAGATAGGAAATGATCAAAAAGACGAAAATGATTATGATGGCGATCCACCACATTGTATAGTGCTGTAGCTCTGTACGACCAGGGTGGACTGGCAGATTCAGGCTACAGTGGTAGTGGGGATTTGTGAAAATGTTCTTTTATGATCAGGATACTGCTCCACTATATCTTGCTGGGGATGTTGGAATAACTGCCTTGGAAAAGAGATTGTCTATGTCTCTAGCTTAGAGCAATCCATAGGATGCTTTCTTGGGTGGACTCTCTTATCATCCCTTTCACTTCAGGGCTGCTGCACACTAAGGCCTGCCTCTTTTGGCCGGGATTGTTGGGGCCAGCTGTGGTTCAGATTCTCAGGAGAGACAGTGTCCAGGGCTGATCCAGGATCCAGGCCTGGATTGGTAACTGGGACTGGTCCTGGAATGGAATCGAGAATTTGGATGAGATCTGGATTAATGACTGGTCTAGGGTCAGGACCAGGACTCGGGTTAGTGGCCACGTCCGCGTTCCCCTAGAAGAACATGGAGCTGGTGACTGCTTTGGGCTCCATAGGTCCATAGTCGAAAAGTGTGGCACTAGAAAAGCACAGCTGGTCAGGCAGCATCCGAGTAGCAGGAGAGTTGACATTTCGGGCATAAGCTCTTCATCAGAAACTGGAAGGGGAAGGGGGATAAGAGATGAATGGTGTGTGGGGGTGGGGCAGGGGCTGGGGGGAACATAGTTGGATGCAGGTGAGTAGTTAACTGTGATAGGTCGGTGGGGAGAGTGGAGCGAATAGGTGGAAGGGAAGATGGACAGGTAGGACAGGTCAAGAGGGAGGTGCTGAGTTTGAGGTGTGCATCTGGAATGAGGTGGGGAGAAAGGAGATTTGTAAACTAGTGAAGTTTGCAAACTGTTGAGGGGTCACAAAACCGAAGATGAGGCAATCTTCCTCCAGTTGGCAGGTGACTTGGATTTGACTTGCATGTCCTTGCGGGAGTGGGAGGGGGTGTTGAAGTGTTCAGCCACTGGCTGATGGGGTTGTTTGGTATGTGTGTCCCAGAGATGTTCCCTGAAATGTTCTGTGAGTTGGCATACTGTCTCCCCAATGTAGAGGAGACCACATCAAGACCAACAGAGCCAGTAGATAAGGTTGGTGGATGTGCAGGAAAATCTCTGTCGGATGCGGAAAGATCCTTTTGGGGCCTTGGAAAGAGGTGAGGGGGGAGGTGTGGGCGCAGGTTTTATACCTCATGTGGCAGCAAGGGAAGGTGTCAGGTGTGGACGGTGGGTTGATGGGGGGCGAGAACCTAACAAGGGAGTCCCAGAAGGAATGGTCTCTGCGGAATGCTGAAAAGGGTGGGGAGGGAAATATATTTCTGGTGGTGGGGTCTGATTGTAGGTGGTGGAAATGGTGGAGGATAATGCACTGTATCTGGAGGTTAATGGGTTGGATGGTGAGGACCAGGGAGGGTTCCATTCTTGTTTGCGGTTGGAGGGGTGGGGTTCAAGAGCAGAGGTGCAGGAAGTGGAGGAGATGCGATTGGAGGATATTGTTGATCACGTGGAATGGGAATTGTGGTCCTTGAATTAGGAGGGGCCATCTGGGATATCCTGGAGTGGAATTGCTCCTCCTGGGAGCAGATATGGTAGAGGTGGAGGAATTGGGAGTAAGGTGTAACGGTTTTACAGAGAGGGGTAGGAGGAGGTGCAGTCCAGGTAGCTGTGCGAGTCAGTGGGTTTGAAATAGATGTCCGTGTTGAGTCAGTTGTTGGAGATGGAGATAGAGAGGTCCAGGAAGGGGAGGGAGGAGTCCAAGATGGTCCAGTGAACTTAAGATTAAGATAGAAGGTGTTGGTGAAGTTGATGAACTGTTCAACCTCTTTGTGGGAGCACGAGGTGGCATTGATACAGTCATCAATGTACTGGAGGAAAAGATGGGGCATGGTGCCAGTGTAATTGCAGAAGATGGACTGTTCCATTTATTCCACAGAGGAGCAGGCATAGCTGGGTATCCATGGCTACCTCTTTGGTCTGACGGAATTGGAAGGATTCAAAGGCCCATGACTGACTAACTTCATGCCACCCAGATTTCCTGTATCCATCAAAATTATGTACAGATAGATTAGTCTTGTCTGTCACTGAGCAGGGGCCTGAATATCTGGGGGACAAGTTGTTCTTGGGCTAGAAAATTTGTAACATCATCTGCTGCCCCACCTCGTACTTTAACGGGTTCACCTTCCCACTAAAGCATGACATGCTCCACTTTTTCCTTTTTGCCATTCTGATCGCCTGTTTTGTGTGCAGCCTGTACGTTTTCTCATAATTTTGTAGTGGAGGGTGTTTTCTTTCCCTTATCTTATTTGGGGTGCTCTGATTCAGGGGGTATCCTCCATATCACCCATTGCTCTGTGTGGGTGCTGTGTGAGGGATCACCATTTTCATAGCCTTTCCTGACTGTCTCAGTGACATGCAAGGGAGGTGTTCAGGTCCAATTTGACCTGTTTTGTGGTGTCAGTGCCGTCACAACTAGGTTACCCAACACTCCTGTGAACCGTGTCCACAGACGCCTGGCAAATGCCGCTGGGTGCTCTCCCTTGCACTGCTTACTTATTTAATCCCTCCATGGGGTATCCCCTATTGTACCCTACAGTGACTAGGATTGTTGGGTTCATGGCCTGCAGTTCCCCTCCTCCCACATTTTGTGAATTGGCTAAGGCAGAATGGATCATGGGGCTCAGGCACATTAACATTAAGTTTACCTCCCCAACATCATGGACCTCATGGAGAACCCTTTTTCATGGGTGCACTTGAAAACCATATGGGAGTCAGCTATGGGCTTAAATATGGGATCTTGTTCACTTTCTCTGACTTTGGCAGAACCATAAGCGGGATTACGTAAATAATTGGATTATTGTTCCGACCATCCTGAAGAATTGTGGTCAGTGTGTCCATTGGGGCAGAGTAAGATCCTGGGGGTGCCAAAGGATCTACTCTCTCTGGAAAGGGCAGTGGGAGAACTCAATCTTTGGTGCTTTCTTGGTTCTTCCGTTTCCTCCCAAAGGATCCCATAATCACTGTCCCCATTTGATTCCCATCATTCCCTTTTGAATGGCAAGTTGGGACTGTAACCTTTCAGCCTCACACTGGTATTTCAAATGGTCCACAGAGTGAGCTTGCCTGCTTGGTGCAGGACTCTAAGTGTAACATGTATGGTTTTGTACACCTTGATCAGCTCATCTACAGCTTTGAGGGCAGCATCCCGTTCACTGACTGCACACTGCTTCTCTTGGTACGGTCTGTCTCATTGGATCTGAAACTGTCCCAATGTACCACATACGCCTGGCTCCTCTGGTCCTGCTGTGCTACTTTGACTTTACTTCTACCAGTTTCTGCTTCACTTTCTCCAGCTCCTTACTTTGTTTCACCGTCTCCAATTCTCTACCTCTCAGCTGCTCCATGCGGCTGGCTATTGCTATCGTCTTCCTGAGGTTTAAACCACATTTTCCTTTAGCTTTCTGAGCTGCCTCCCAGCATTGCTGTTCTGCAGTTCCTGGAACAAACTTTTTGTTCACTGAAATGGTCAATCTACCTGGGCTACTTCTTATTTTAATACTTTCTTAGTACCTACTCCCACTGTGGGAACTGTTCCATTTCACCATTTTTAAAATTCGCTTGTAGGACCTGAGCATCGGTGGCTGGCCGGCATGGTTATGTGGTGAGTTTCTGGTCAATGGTAGCCCCAAGGATGTTAATAGTGGAGTAACACCATTGAATGATAAGGTGCAGTAATTAGATTATTGGAGATGGTCATTGCCTGGCATTTCTGTAAATATTATTTGCCACTTATCATCCCAAACTTAGATATCGTCCAGATCTTGTTGCATTTAAGCCTGGACTACTTCAGCATCTGAGAAGCCGTGAATGGCGCTGATCATTGCACAATCGTTGATGAATACGCCCACTTGTGGTGGAGGGAAGGTCAGTGATGAAGCAACTGAAGGTGGTTAGGCCTAGAACATTACTCTGAGGAACTCCTGCAGTGATGTCCTGGAGCTGCAATGACTGATCTCCAACAACCACAACCATCTTCCTCTGTGCCAGATATAACTCCAACTGGTGAGGAGTTTGCCCGCTGACACCTATTGGTTCCATTTTTGCTAGAGCTCCTTGATGCCACACTTAGTTGAATATGGCTTTGATGTCAAGGGCTGTCACTCTCATCTCGCTTATGGAATTCAGTACTTTTGTCCATCTTTGAACCAAGGCTGCAATGAAGTCAGAATTTTAATAGCCCTGGTAAAACCTAAACTGAGTGTCACTGAGCAGAGTATTACTGAGTAGGTATTGCTTGAAAGCACCGTTGACAACATCTACTGTCACTTTGTTGATGATCGAGCATACTCTGATACAGTTGTAATTGGATGTGTTGGATTTGTCCTGCTTTTTGTGTACAGGCACACCTTGGTGATTTTCCATATTTTTGGATAGATGTCAATGTTATAACTGTACTGTAAGAGCTTGGCTAGGGAAGCAGCAAGTTCAGCAGTACTTGTCTTCAGAACTGTTACTGGAATGTTGTAAGGGCCCATAGCCTTTATAGTGTCGAGTGCCTGTAACCATTTTGTGATATCAGTAGAGTGAATCAAATTGGTTGAAGAGTGGCATTTGTAATGCTATTGTTTCCTTTAATTTAAAGCTCTGTTTCTCTTTCTTTCTCATGGGTCTCTGACCCTATATTAGGTGTTTTGTTTCTTCTCTGTGACTCTGGGTCCTTGACCGTTTTCACTATCTCTTACCTCATGTGTCCCTGACCATCCTGTAGCTTCTCTGAAAGCTCATGGATCTCCATCCCTGTAGCTGTCTGTTTCTCATGTTACAAACTCTTGGTTTATGGCTCAATCACTGGTTGGACATTTTAACCCTCTTTCACCCATTTGAATCCTGCTGTCACATGGGACAACTGCCCTCTTAAATCACACTCAGGCTGGACATATGAATCTGGTTTGCAGTTCCACTTGATTAAATTAACAAAACATTCCTCATTCGAACACTATGGAAGTATCTCACAGCTTCCCACAATATCTTCCCACTCTCTATCTAACTCTAACCATCTGAGAAAGGCAACAATCCATGTGTTTGAGCTGGGTCCTTGGAATCTCCTTCCACTTTGATGCACAGCTTGCTGTCTTTCATGAAGAGTCAAGGTGGATCTCCTCCTGAGTCTTCTTGGGTTGCAGCATGGTCTTCTGCCCCAAAGTCTTGCTGCAAGTCTTCCCTGCAAGCCTTCACCAAGTCTTTACTGAGGATGTAGCAGCCAGGTGTTCTTAAGCCTCCTCACCCTGACCTTCCAGAATGTTCTGTGGCCTTTGGCCAATGGGGACATGAGCTGGATTCAATTCATCCAATGGGGCTCCATTGATACCTTGTCGAGAGGCGTCAAGTGCAGCTCAGCTCACCTAAAGGTGTGAGGTTAAATTCTGTCTGTATTCCAAACTTGAGTCAGACTGGTTCCATTTCCAAAGTAGGAATTTATAAAATGTCACATGGATTGACTGCCTGGATTGACTGCCTGCATTGACTGGCTGCAGATTGTGCACAAAACCTTTGGCAGAAGACCATGCTGCAACCCAAGAAGAGGGTACAGGGGGAGATCCAGCCTGATCTATAAGACCCACCCTTGATAAGAGAACGAGGCTTACGTGGGAGATGACGGAGACTCCAATGGCCCAGCTGAAACTTATGGTTTATTGCAGGTGATATATCTTCTCAGATAAAGAATAAAAAATTGTGGGAATTTAGAAAATGTTCTCCTGCTGTTTTTAATAAGGAATATTTTGTTTAAAAATTCTATTGAATCACAATCTGAGTTCTATGTCCCTCTATCTGGTTCACTGACAAGAATGTTTCAATAAAGTGTATTTAGTACATAAACTGTTCAAAATGTCTAAAGCATGGACAATATTGTGGACCATTCAGCCATGATGACTGGGACAGTAAAAATCAGATGCCTAGTCCATTACACAATGGCTAAAAATAAGTTATGCAAGACATTCTATATTCTTTGGAATATACAACCTGTTATGATTTGTCTACAAGGTGATTTATCTGACATAGTAAAATGAGTATATTATCTTTTGTAACATAAGAACTGGATATTGTGATATTGAAGTACTGAATAGAGATTTGTTATAACCAACTATCACATACAAACATTGACCCAGATATTCCATTGGTCAGACAAATGTTATTTGGCATAAATGAGAGTTGCACATGGGGATATCATAAAATCCTCATCATCGCCGACTCCAAAGCAATTAGCCCAGAAACTCAATTTTCTACTTCGCAATTTCCACTGGATCATCCTGCTGGATTGGAGCCCTACCCCGCCCTTGGGTTCCCCTACCAGCAGACAAATCAACCTGGCACCTATCAACCATGAACTTGACCCATTCAGCCCCACTACCAGAGCTGACCAACAGTTCTGCACAGGACTCAGTCTAGGCCAAAGCCCTACAGCTGGATCAGACCTGATACCACACCGATCTTGCCCCTACACCATCTGACCTCATCCAACCAGACCACACCATGAGTGGACCGAGCCTAACTAGCCCCCTCACCCCAAACCAGACCTGATTTCTCCCATCCAATTCAACCTACCCTAAACACACGTCACTTAATTTCCCAACTTGCACCTAGGCTGCCTACCCATGTGAGACCTTGTCCCTTACTCACTTAGTATTCTTCCCACCTGTCATCCTACTCTGCTGGAATAATATTTACCTGGCACCTACCTCTTTCCCATCCCGCTTCCTATTTCTAGCAGGCTAGCTCTACCCAGCCAGATGGGTAGGGGTGAATTGGGTGTCAGATAGTAGGATGTCAGTGCAAAAGGTGCCAGGTGGGCTAATGGTCTACCAGATAAATAGACTACCAGGTCTATTTACCTGATAGTCTACCTATCTACTCGCTAACTTCTCCCCAGTTGGCATCCTACTTTTGCCAGGTGCCCTGCTGAGTAGGCACTCAACTAAGTTGGAATCACGTCTACCCTGAACCCTATCATTACCTCACCTGCCACCTATTGCACTGACATCCTACCTACCTGACACCCAATTCACCCCTACCCATCTGGCACCCAACCTTCCCAGCACACTTACATAACACTTAATGTTTCAGTGTTTTTAGTCAATCTGTTCAGAGATGTTATGATACACCTCTGGAGAAGATAGGACTTGAATCCTGGCTTTCTGCCCAGTGGTAGGGGCCTATCACTGTCCCACAAGAGCCCTTAAGAACATTTAACTTATATATTCCCCATTTGGCAGACTGTCTGGACCTTTAAGTGTCAGAATATGGTAGCTGATTGCTTTGAAAATGGAATGTGGCTTGGCTTCCTCTGACTATACCACAAAGGGTATGTCAGAATTGAAATATGGCTCTGCATTTTTCAGGGAACCCTAAATGGAATCCCCCTTCTGTTTAAGTCAGCTTATTTAACTTGTCTTGTTTAATTCTGAGAAACTGAATACAATCAAGTGGATATATGGAATTGGTAACAATTCAAAAAGCCTGTTTCAGTCAAATGAAAGAATAGTAGTATTTGCCATAGAGCCAAAATACTACTGTTTCATTAGAGAGAGATAACTGGCTGTGACTTTAATCTGGGGGCCTCTATACCTCAGGCAAGGAGTGAGGTTGAGAAGGTGGAACCATCACAGTGACCACAACTGATGTGGGAACTGAACCTGCACTGTTAGCATCAGCTTGCACTGCAATCAGCCACCTGAGCTAATTCACTCTCCCCAATCAGAATGGGTTGTTAGAAAGTGCTTTAAATAGAGGATTATTATCATAACTCATACGCCAAGCTGCCTGTCCGGAGTGAGTTGACCTGTGCTCTCTTGTTCAATCTCTGTTAAACTCAGAAGTGAATTGGCTGACAGTGGAATGTCGTTAGGTTCAAGATTGTTACACTTTAACATTTCAACAAACCCTCATTTACTCATTTTTGAAGATTAGAATTCAGCCCAATAGCACCATGAAAATATATAAAAGTCTGACTAACACAATCATACAGTGCACAAGGAAGCCATTTGAGGTATTGCACCTCTTTAGTAGAGTTATCTTGCCCTCTCCCCTACTCTCCATTCCCCCTTTCCCTCCACTCCTCTTCCCCCTCTCCCACCCTACCCACTTCTCCTTCCCCACAACTTTCCATGCCCTTCCCCTCTCCCACCCTCCTCCTTCTTTCTTTCTCGTTTTTCCTTTCCTCTGCTCTCATTCCTCCTCCCTCCACTCTTTATCATCATTATCATGTTATTGTCATCCTCACCTCCTAGAAAACTGTTTCTAAGTATGCTCCAATTGACTTGAACTGCTCTTAATCAGATCTGGAAAATCTCTTATCCACACTTACAAAGGTAGTCATTTGCAATGTTGTTAGGTCATATGTCAATAAAGCATCTTGGGACATTTTGAGCTATTAAAGGTTCTATTTAATTGAAAGTAGTTCTTCTCCTTTCAAATCACAGTTTAGATCAGAATCTAGATCAGATCAGAAAGTACGTACAAGAACCACAGAATGTACACATTGCATTGAGCCATGAATGCACTGTGTCCCCATATCATTCTGCAGAAACCTGGTTCATTTTGCAGTTTGATAATAGACTGAATGCTGATTATCATTTCAATAGACTGTATTTGATAAAAAAAAAGATAGTGTCAATAAAATATCCCTCATGAACCAACATTGTACATCAAAACTTATCCTATTAGCAGCTTTCCACCATTTGAATTGTGGTGGGAAATCTGTTAGAACGACACCACTTCATTCTTTTAGTTATATGTCCTAATATATATATTTTTTCTTTTATAATGCTTCAAATATTTATCTGATTAATGATTGTTCGAATCTTATACCACGTATGGTTTACTGAAAGTGCAGTTGAATTTCACTTAACTAGCAAATGTTTATCAAATATTTTTGTTAACATTTATCTAAAGACTAGCATTCCCTTTGCTTTATATTTGACAGGACAAATGTTCTTAGATTTTATAGTGTTGATTGTTCTATAATATTTAAATATTTGATTCCTTTTCTGAATCCTTTGTCTAGTCCCCAAATTCAATAGAATTACAGCTGGTACAATCACAAATTCTTCTCATTCTCTTTCCAAATCTTCAGCGTGATCAAAATTGAAATGCATCTTTGAGACAAGATGTTCTGGTAATTTAAAGGAGTCTTCTATACAGATTGGGTAGATGGTAGTTGTGTGGTGGGAGGCAGCAGGCAGTGCAGAACACTGGAATTTCATTGATGAATCTTCATTGAGTTTTGTTCTCTTCAAACTAGCATTAATCATTAGGTTATTAATTGGTATTTCTCACTTGATTCAAGAGCACAGAGTGATACATTGTCATTTGTATTTTATGATCCCAGTTGATGGTAATTCAACGAGTCAGATCTGGTAACAAAATCTCTTTGGTCATCTGTTTTTTTGTTTTAGTTGGTTAATGTGGTGTGAGTCATTGAAACATACTCATAAAAGGCTGCGGATGTTTTTTAACAACAGGAAATAAGTTTTGAAGAAGAGTCATCAGATTTGAAACACTGACTCTATTGCTCTCTTCACAACTTCTTCTAGACTTGCTAAGTTTCTCTAGGATTTTCTGTTTTATTTCAGATTCCCTGCATCCAGAGTGTTTTAGTATTATTTGAGAACATAAGCATATCATACAAAAAAGAAAACAAAATGTGAAATAGATTTGGAGACAGTTCAATAAGATCTTAACGCAAACATCAAGACAAAGTTTCCCAATACCATGTGTTACAGAGACTCAAGTCCGGAGAAATTATACTCCTCTATCAGCTCATTCAGTTTCAACTTATTAATTCCTTCCAGGTTTTTGTTTTGAATTGTACAGAAACTTTTCTGAGTCATTGCTGGGTCAGAATCATTCATAATTCTGATGGTGTAAATTTCCTCAGTTTTAACAACATAAACATTTTGAAATCAAAACTGTCCTGGCTTGAAAGTTTCACAAACTAGAACTCATTTCTGTTGAAGCAACTAATTCCTTAAACTGAACTGACCTTCGTTGGATATTCCTGTTGATCAAGAAGTCCCAAACCAGGAGTGACAGTTGCGAGATATAGAGTAAGATATTTCGGACTGAGGTAAGGAGAAATTTCTTTACCAAGAGAGTGGTGAGCCGGCCACAGAAAATAGTTGAAGCCAAAACATTGAATGTTTTCAAGAAGGAGATAGATATCGATCTTTGGACTAAAGGAATCAAGGGTATGTGATGAAATTTGGAACAGGGTACTGAGCCACAGAGTGTAGAGATGTAAGCACGGAAACAGACCCATTAGTCCAACTCATCCATGCTGACCTGATATTCTAAATTAATCTATTCTCACTTGCCAGCATTTGGTCCATATTCCTCTAAACCATTCCTATTCATGTACCATTCCAGATGCCTTTTAAATGTTGTAATTATATCAACCTCCATCACCCCCTCTGGCAACTCATTCCATACCCACACCCTCTGCATGAAAAAGGATGCTGCTTAGATTCCTTTTCAGTCTTTCTCCTCTCACCTTAAACCTATGCCCTCTAGTTTTGAACTCCCCCACCCTGAAAAAAAAGATGTTGAGAATTCACTCTATCTATTCCCCTCATGATTTTATAAACTTCTATAAGGTCACCCCTTAGCCGTCCACATTCCAGGGAAAATAGCACCAGCCTATTCAGCCTCTCCCTGTAGCTCAAACCCTCCAACCCTAGCAACATCTTGTAAATCTTTTCTGAAACCTATCTTAACAACATCTTTCCTATAGCAGGGAGACCAGAATTGAAAGCAGTATTCCAAAAGTGACCGAACCGATGTCCCATACAGCTGCAACATGGCCTTCTGACTCGTCTACTCAACGTTCTGACCAATAAGGGCAAGTGTTCCAAATGCCTTCTTCATTACACTATCTACTTATGACTTCACTTTCAAGGAACTGTGAATCTGCACTTCAAGGTCTCTTTGTTCAGCAACATTCCCCAGGACTCTACAATTAAGTGTATAAGTCCTGCCCTGACTTGCTTAACCAAAATGTAGCACCTCACATTTGCCTAAATTGAACTCCATCTGCCATTTCTCAGCCCATTTGCCCATCTAATCACGGTCCCATTGTACTCTGAGGTAACCTTTGTTGACCACTACATCACCAATTTTGGTGTCATCTGCAAACTTACTAACTGTACCTCCTATATTCATTTACATGAATGACCAAAAGCAGTAGACCCAGCACAGATCCTTGCAGCAGACCGCTGGTCACTAGCCTCCAGTCGAAAAAGTAGCCCTCCACCACCACCCTCTATCTCCTACCTTTGAGCCAATTTTGTATCCAAATAGCTAGTTCTCCCTGTATTCCACATGATCTATCCTTGCTAACTATTCTACAATGCAGAACCTTGTTGAACACCTTAGTGAAGTCCATATAGATAACATCCACCATCCTGCCTGCATTAAGCTTTTTGTAACTCCTTCAAAAAGCTCAATCAAGTTAGTGAGACACCATTTCCCATGCATAATGCCAATGTTGGCTGTCCATAATCAACTCTAGCTTTTCCAAATACATATAAATCGTGTCCCTCTGAATCCCCTCCAACAACAACCTATTTCTGATGTCAGGCTCACTGGAATTTAGTTCTCTGGCCTTTTCTTACCACCTTCCTTAAATAATGACCCTATGTTCGCCAACCTCCAGTCTTCCTGCACCTCACCTGTGGCTATCGATAATACAATCACATCCCTAGCTTCCCACAAGATTCTAGGGTACACCGGATCAAGTCCTGAGGATTTATCTGCCTTTATGCATTTAAGACTTCCATCACTTCATCCTCTGTTTATATGGACACTTTTCAAGATGTCATTATTTATTTCCCCAAGTTCTTTAGCTTCCATATCCTTCTCCACAGGAAAGACTGACGCAAAATACTTGTTTGGTATCTTGCCCATCTTCTGCAGTTCCACACATAGACAGCTTTGCTAATCTTTAAGCGGCTATATTCTCTCCCTAATTAGTCTTTTGTCCTTAATGTATTTGTAGAATCACTTTGGATTATTTTAACCTTAACTGCGAACTGTGTAACAGTTGGACAATATTGTTGGTAAATCACCACAAGTTGCCCTTAATAAATTACTTATTTAAAAAAATCTCATAGATAATCAAGTACTGAAACAATGATTTAAACTTTATTGCATGCAGCAACCAAAATTAGATCCATAAAGTAACCAAATCAAGCTTCACAATCCAACGTGGCTATTATCCAATTAATGGTGGAATTTAGCTGTGATTCTGGAAGTGTCTGGAAGTGTCAATTTGATCCTTGTGAAATATTGTTCTCAGGAGATCCGCTACGAGAGAGTTCTAGAATTGCTTTCTAATACAGTTTCTCATCCTTCAGGTCCATGATGTGATATTATTGATGATTCTTTAGATTCCTTTCATCCAAAATATTAATTAGCCTTTTAGAGTCCTTGAGACTGCAGTGTGTTTCTTACCAGAAATAATTTCTTTGTTCCTTGTTACATTTGGCTTTTAATGTCTGTTTGAAGACACTGCTTTCCTGTGATTAATGGCTTAAATTCTTCAGCAGGGCAGTCATTTATCTTGTGGCATGAGGCATCCAATTATCAAGCAGGTATCAAAACAGTTTTATCTATGTAGCCTCAACTCCTTCTATTCCCAGACACGGCTCATTGCTTTCAATGTCTATGTAACAGCTTGTCTTTGTCCCTTAACTGCTTATTCCAGCCAGAGTTATTGCCGCTCCTTTCCATGTATAACACTTTATCTTTGTTGATTCTTTCAATCCATGAACAGGAAATAAAGTCCTGAAGTTTACATTATCACAATGATCAGTCATGATCATATTGAGTGATGAAGCAGGCGGGAAGGGCTGAATGGACCACCCTTGCTTCCATTTTCCATGTTTGTATATAACTCAACTCGACTCAACAAAACATGGTTCCCCTGCTTGGAGTGAAACTGTCCTCTCTCAGCTGAGCTCTGAGTTCTCTGTTCTGAAATAACAAAAAGGTTTGGCCTAATATGCTTATGCTTCATAAATCCCAAAAGTAAACATCTTTTATGAGCACTTCAAGGATCTGCCAGCACTTGACTGCATTTATACACCTTATTGCAATTGCTACATTTATGTCACTATTCTAGAATGACTTTCTGATCTTTTTAAAAAAAGCCTTCGCAGCAATTACCTAAATCCATCTGCCTCTCTTTTTAAAACATTCCAAATTCCAAAATTTGAATATATTATTCATTACTTACACGTCATGCTGCAGGAGCCTCAGCCCTGTCTTTATCCATCAGGTTTGAAATTCTTGCTCCCTCTGTGGACAATAGTGGGGACTATACGCAAGATTGCAAACTGACCTGACTTGGTACAGGAAGCCATTCAGTAGGATAGAAAAGAGAAGTGTAGTTTTAATTAGGTACAGTATAGTCAGGGGAATAAATACTGTTCTCTGCAGCCAGAATTGAGAGTCCCAAAGACATTTTTGCTGCCAGGAAAACTCATCTGGAGTGCAGAGCAATGTGGAGTGGGAGGGGAAAAGTCCAGTTCTCATCATCCACATAGGTACCAATGATATATGTAGAATGAGGAAAGACATTCTGCTGAGAGAATATGAGCAGCTAGGGACTAAATTAATAAGTAGAACTAAAAAGGCAATCATCTCCAGATTACTACCTGAGTCACAAGCTAATTGGCACTGGGTCAATAAGATTAAAGAGGTAAATGCATCATTCAAAGATTGGTATGGGAGATATGGGCTTGAATTCATGGGACGTTGGCACCAGTACTGAAGAAGGAGGGAACTATTCAGATAGCACGGGCTCCACTGAATAACGCTAGGGGCAAGTTGCATACTAGGACTATAGATGAGATTTTAAACTCAGTAGTGGGGGACGGTGGGGGAGTT
Source organism: Chiloscyllium plagiosum (assembly GCF_004010195.1). Lineage (NCBI taxonomy): Eukaryota > Metazoa > Chordata > Chondrichthyes > Orectolobiformes > Hemiscylliidae > Chiloscyllium > Chiloscyllium plagiosum. Next base: position 33,652,074 of record NC_057723.1, read on the forward strand.
CAGTTGCATGAAAAATTTGAAAATTAAAGTGGAAAGAGTGCAGGTTAGTAATGAGTGTGATGGTTATCAGAAAAGAAAAGGAAGGGATGAAATGTGTGATTGACATATCACAGCAAGGAATAGTAGAAGAGTAGGGAAATTTGATAATAGAACAAATTTAAAGTCTTTGCATCTGAATGCACAAAGCACGTGGAATAAAATTATTGAGTTAACAGAGCAAATTGAGACAATTGGGTAAGATTTGGTAACTCCTACTGAGGTGAAGTTGCAGGGAGACCATGTTTGGGAAATGAATACTGCAATGTTTCAGAAGGATAGACAGGAAAGGAAAAGGAGATTTTGTAGCTTTACTAATAAAGGAAGAGATTAGTGCTGCAATGAGAAATGATATTAGTGCTGGAGATTGAGACATAGAATCAGTCTGGTAGAAATAAGAAATAGGAGGGGAAGGAAGTCCCTGGTAGAAGTAATCCACAGGTACCCAAACAGTAGTCCCACAGTGGGGCACAGTATAAACTAACAAAATACTGCGGACCTGTAAGATAGGTACAGCAGTATTTACTGGTGATTTTAATATGTGTGTAGAATGGATAAATCAAATTGGCAAGTGTAGCCTTGAAGTAGCATTAATTGAATTTTTAGAGATTGATTCTTGGAGCAATGTGTTGGGGAACCAGATAGGGAGCAGGCTATTCTGGATTTAGAACATAAAAACATAAGAAATAAGAGCAAGAGTAGGCCATCTGACCCATTGAGCCTGCTCTGCTATTCAATTAAATCATGGTTGATCTTTTGGTGGACTCAGATCCACTTACCTGCCCGCTCACCATAACCCTAAATTCCTTTACCGTTCAAAAATCTATGTATCTTTGCCTTAAAAACATTCAATGAGATAGCCTCAACAGCTTCACTGGGCAAGGAATTCCACAGATTCACAACTCAGTCTTCAACTCAGTCCTAAATCTGCTCCCCCTTATGTGAGGCTATATCCCTGGTTCTAGTTTGACCTGACAGTGGAAACAACCTCCATTCTTATTCTTGTAAATTCCAATGAGTATGGTCCCAGTCTACTCAATCTCACCATATAAGCCAATCCTCTCACTTCCTGAATCAATCTAGTTAACCTCCTCTGCATCCCCTCCAGTGCCAGTACATTCTTTCTTAAATAAGGAGACCTAAACTGTACAAGTACTCCAGGTATGGCCTCACCAGCACCCTATACAGCTGCAGCATAACCTCTCTATTTTTAAACTCCATACCTCTAGCAATTAAGGACAATATTCCATTTGCCTTCTGACTTACCTGCATGCACCTGCAAACCAATCTTTTTGTGCTTCATGCACAAGGACATCCAGGTCCTTCTACACAGCAGCATGCTGCAATTTTTCACCATTTAAAGAATAGTCTATTTTGCTATTATTCCTACCAAAATAGATGGTCTCACATTTACCATTGCACTCCACCTGCACTCCTTTGCACTCCGCCTGTCAGACCCTTGGCAATTCACTTAACCTATCTATATTCTTCTGCAAACTTTCAGTGTCCTATGCACACTTTTCTCTACCACTCATCTTAGTTTCATCTGTGAATTTTAACACACTATACTTGGTCTCCATTTCTAAATCATCTATGTAAATTGTAAACAATTGCGATCCCAACATTGATCAGTGAGGCACACCACTAGCCATTGATTGCCAACCAGGAAAACGCTCATTTATCCCCACTCTTTGCTTTCTGGTAGTTAACCGAACTTCTGTCCATGCTAATACATTATCTGTACACCTTTATCTTATACAGCAGTCTTTTGTGAGGCATCTTGTTGAATGCCTTCTGGAAATCCAGATACACTACATCCACTAGTTCTTTGTATTGTGTAATGTGATAGGTTTCATTAACGATGTAATGGTAAAGGACCCTCTAGGAAAGACTAATCATAGCATGCAAGAATTCCAAATTCAATTGGAGGGTGAAAAACTGGAGTCCCACACTAATATTCCGGAGTTAAACAAAGGTAATTATATAAGCATGAGGACAGATCTGGCCCTTGTGGATTGGTAGGAAGGTGGAACAGTTGATGAGCAATAACAAATGTTTAAGAAGATACTCAATTGCTCCCAAATAAAATATATTCCCAAAAGGAAGAAAAATTGTAAGAGGAGGAAAAAATCATCCATAGCTAATCAAGGAATTTAAAAATAACATAAAGACAAAAACTAAAGCATACCAAATTGCAAAGGTGATTGGCAGGCTGGAAGGTTGGAAAATTGTTAAAGATTAACCAGGGGTTACAAAAAAAAATCATAAGAAGAGCAAAAGTGAAATTATGGAAGAAAACTAGCACAAAGTATAAAAATAGGTAGCAAAAGCCTCTATCAGTGTTTAAAAAGTAACAGAATAACTCAAGTGAATGTTGGTCCCTTGCAGGATGAGACTGGAGACATAATGGTGGGAAACACAGAAATGGCAGCGTCATTAAATCACCTTTCCCATTGGAGGATACTAGTACCATCTCAATTGGAGCAGGTAATGCAGAGATTATAGAAAACGAAGAACTTAGAACAAATATCATCACTTGGGAAAAGGTACTGAGAAGCCTTTGAGATGGAAGGCAGACAAGTCCCCAGAGCATGATGGCTTACAATCTAAGGTCTTAAAGGAATTGGCAGCAGAGATAGTGATCTCCTGGGGAAGTGCCACAGAGATTGGTTATAGTGTTCCAAACTTACCTGAATGCTGGAACAGTTCCCGTGGATTGGCAAAATGCTAACATAACACCCTTATTCAAAAAGGGAGAGAGGCAGAAAATAGGAATCTATAGACCAGTTAGTTGAATAAGAGTTGTTGGGAAATAGTTAGAATCCATTATTAAAGAAGTAATAACAGGACATTCGGAAAGTCAAAATATAATTCATCAGAGCCAGCATCATTTCATGCAAGGAAAATCATGTTTGACTAAGTTGCTAGAAATCTTTAAAGATAACAAACAATATGATTAAAGGAGATCCTGTAGATTTAGTATATTTGGATTTCTAGAAGGCATTTGATAAGGTGCTGTACAAAAAGTTAATACACAAGGTATGAGCATATGAGTTAGGGATACTTTATTAGTTTGGATAGAGGATTGGCTAACCAACAGAAAGCAGAGAGTTGGGATAAATGAGTCTGTTTCTGGTTGGCAAGACATAGCTAGTGGGGTGTCACAGGGTTCAGATGTTCGACTGCAGCTATTTATAATCCAAATGAATGACTTAGATGTGGGGATAGAAAGCACTGTAACCAAATTTGCAGGTGACATTAAAATAGGTAGGAAACTAAGTTGCAATAAAGAAATAAGAAACTTACAAATGGATATGGATAGTTTAGGTGAATGCACCAAATTTGGCAGATGAAGCTTAATGTGAATAAGTGTGAGATTATCATTTTGTTTGGAGGAATAGAAAGGCAACTTATTATCTAAAGGGAGAGAAAACTTCAGAGTGTTTTGGTGCAGAGGGACCTGGGTATCCTTGTGTATGAATCACAGAAAACGTGTGTATATACAACAGGTGATAAGGAAAGCAAATGGAATTTTGGCATTTATAGTTCAAGGAATAGAGTTCAATTGTGGGGAAATGGAGATACAATTGTACAAGGCATTAGTGAGTCTGCCCCTGGAATATTGCGTAAAACTTTGCTTCCTGTACTTGAAGAGGGATGTAATTTAATTGGAGGCAAGTCAAAGGAGGTTCACTTGATTGATTTCAGAGATATTGGATTTATCTTAAGAAGGGCGGCACGGTGGCACAGTGGTTAGCACTGCTGCCTCACAGCGCCTGAGACCCGGGTTCAATTCCCGCCTCAGGTGACTGACTGTGTAGAGTTTGCACGTTCTCCCTGTGTCTGCGTGGGTTTCCTCCCACAGTCCAAAGATGTGCAGGTCAGGTGAATTGGCCATGCTAAATTGCCCGTGTTGGGCCGAAGGGCCTGTTTCCACACTGTAATGTAATGTAATGTAATCTAATCTAATCTAAAGGGAGAGAAAGCAATTTAGGCTTATATTTTCAAGAGTTAAGAAGAATGAGAGGAGATCTAATTGAGGTATGTAAGATGTTAAAGGGTATTGACAAAGTCATTGTAGAAAGGATGTTTCCTAGTGGGGCATTTTGAAATGAATGGTCATAGTTTTAGACTAAGTGGTAGCAGATTTAGAACAGAGATGAGAAGAAATTATTTCTCTTGAAGGGTTGTGAACCTTTGGATATTACTACTAAAGTAACTCCAAAAATGCCAGTATCCCTTTATCAAGTCATACTTTATTCGCGTGTGTAAAGTTCTTGCCAGCTCTCATAGTGTACAAAACCTCTGACACTTTTGTTTATACATGAGGTTCCCTGATTGGACCAGGTTAACAGCCCCAATCTATGAGATCCACCTGGCTGACTTTGTTATAATCACTGCAACAACCCCTGACTGTGATGAATGCTGAGACATTGAATACATTTCAATAGGAGATAGGCAGATATTTAATTAGTAATGGGGTGAAGTGTTATGGAGAGTGGACAGGAAAGTGGAGTTAAAGCCAAGATGAGGTCAGCCATGATCATATCAAATGGTGAAGCAGACTCATGGGGCTAAATGTGCCTACTCCTGCTCCTCATTCTTATGCTCTAATGTTCTACCTGATAGCATAATTAAAGTGATGTATGATTTGCCTCTCTCTCCTAACAAATAAGGAAGTAAATAATAAGCTTTTTCTGAAGAAAGTTATTGAGAATTTGTGATCATTTGACAGACATGAACTTATGTTTAGAGTTCAGTTATCTTAATTGGCTCGAAGGAATATCACCAACTAAATTGGTTCATCCCTATTGCTGGCTGAGGCAGTTCTTGTGGCCTTATCTTTCTCTTCGGTGATAAGAGCTCCTGGACAACAATAAAACTGTATGAAGAGAGAAGTGACATTTCAATCTATACGCTAGAGTATTTTCATATGTGCTAAATTCTGGTTTCAGTAAAAGGGTCGGTTATCTTTCTGCCAGTTATCTGATGAGTTTGAATAAACTACTGGGTGTCCAATTCTATGTTGTGTTTGTGAGATTTTAAATGGAATGTATAGAAAAATATAATAAAAATGTCTTTGTAGATTAGATTTCCCTACAGTGCAGAAACAGGCCTTTCGGCCTAACCAGTCCATAACGACCCTCTGTGGAGTAACATACCCAGACGCATTTCACCCTGACTAAAGCACCTAGCACTATGGGCAATTTAGCATGACCAATTCATCTAACCTACACATCTTTGGACTGTCGGAGGAAACTGGAGCAAACCCACACAGACAAGGGGAGAATGCGCAAACTCCACACAGACAGTCGCCCGAGGCTGGAATCGAACCTGGGACCCTGGTGCTGTGGGGCAGCAGTGCTAAGCACTGAACCACATGCCACCCCATAATATAAGAGCAAAATACTGCAAATACTGGAAATCTGAAATAAAAATGGAAAATGCAGAAAATACTCAGCAGGTCAGGGCAGGATTTGAGGAAAGAGAAAACCCAACAGAGTTTACATTTTCGGGTGTGTACCCTTTCATCAAAGTATTTCTGGTACTTCCTGCATTTTCAACATATTTAATTTTTCACATGCATTAACAATGCATTTTCTGTGGTAAAGTACAACTTACCCTCTGTAAACCTACACATTATGGCATATTCATATTTACCTGACAGGTTATCTATAGAATTAAAAGGGTTGGGTTCATTTGCTTTGATACACATAAAGAAAGGCAGGCAATAGTTCAACTTTTTAATGACCACAGGACACCCTAAACATTTCATGCGTATGGTATACTTTACTTTCTACTATTGGAAATTCACACACAGCAACATTCTACAAACAGCATTAAGAAAAATGGCCAGATAGCTGTATTAGGTGTTGCTTGATGGATCACTATTGGCCAGGAGATTGGATATTACCTCATTCTTCTTATTTAAAATAGTACCATATGACCTTTTACCTGCACCCGGAAGGACCAACAGGTTTAATACCTTCATTGGAAAGATAGCAACCCCAGTTGTGCAATATTGCACTGGCATCTCAGTCCAGATTTAGTGCTCAAAACATCAATCATTGGGGTTGATCTTGAACCACCAGTCTCATTTTCTTAATTCAAATTCAATGTAGGAATTCCCTCAGACCTGCTCCATTGACACTCCAATTGCCAGCAGTACAACATAATCATATTCTCATGCATAAACACATACCTGACACACTTCAGGTGACATTATGGTGGTGGAGTAGACATAATTCGTGGGAGATTTCCAATCTAAATAGCATGATCTAAAAGAGATTTGAAACATGCCTGGTATATTATGCTGTCATAACCTGCCTTTAATGATTCATTTAACTGATGTTTAAGTCCTTGCACAATGTTCAAGGTTAATCGGGCAGTGGAAAGACCGAATTGCTGTAATTACAACTATTTCTTGGCATTGTAGCATAGTTCTGTAATACATGTATCATACAGATGATGGTGCAAGTATTTGACTCCTACATTTTTGGTACAAGTACTAATTGGTCTCATAGAATCCCCTACAGTGTGGAAACAGGCCACTTTGGCCCAACAAGTCCAAACTGACCCTCCAAAGAGTGACCCACCCAGACCCATTCCCCTACCCTATTACTCTACATTTAGCCCTGACTAGTGCACCTAATGAACACATCCCTAAACACTATGGGCAGTTTAGCATGGCCAATTCACCTAACCTGCACATTTCCTCCTGGGAGGAAACTGGAAATCCAGAGTAAACCCACGCAGACACAGGGAGAGTGTGCAAAGTCCACACAGACAGTCGCCCGAGGCTGGAATCGAATTGGGGTCCCTGGCGCTGTGAGACAGCAGTGCTAACCACTGAACCACCATGCCACCCACAGGAAAGTTAATAATTTGACACTACTGTGCTTTTACATCTTGATCTTTTCATTTTCAGTAATTAATTTAGTATTTATTCTGCAGTAATTTACCTAAAATATGAGTGTCACTGCCATCTCGGAACAGAATTGAAATCTCTTCAATTTTAACTTGCCTGAAAATTGTTGATTTATCAACTATTTTATCCTTAGTCTGTCATCTCAAAATTATTTCCTGTGCATAAATGCTTGAATAAAATTTCCATATTTGAAGCATAGCCAATATGACTAGTTGCTTTTATAATTTTTTTATAGGTTGCTGGGGCCATAGACACCTATTGACAGATGTCATACAACCAGCTGGAAGCCTGAAGTAAATTTGCCAAATCATTACTGGCCTGAGAAGAATGGCATTGTATAACAAAGTTTGAATTGATGGCATATTTAATTAAAATGTTGAAGTGGTTAGTTACCGTCATGGTTGTGATGTCAGAAGGCTTGTGATTTTCCAATTAGGAATCCATACTGGATTTTAGTCATTTTAGTAGACTAGTCCAAGGGCAAACCTGTTTGGGAATTGATATATAGTGATTTTTTTTTGGTTTTGTTAATTGTAAGTATTTGTTGTTTGTCAGCAAATGCCAAAAACGTGCAGTCATTCACCCCATCGTTTCTGCACCAGAATATTCAGAGAGACAGTGCAGATACAATGGACCAAATGGCCAAATTATTGTAATAATTCTCAGATTTAAATTCCATCAGCTGATATGTTGGATTTTAATCATATCCCTAAAATATTAGCCTGACATTCCAATGTAGTGACATGACAACAAATCCACCATGTTCCCATTTCTCTCTTATGTATCCTCTTCTGTGCTGGAGCTATACATCTCCAACAAAGGTGAAAATGCAACAGACTTAATCCAGATTATACAAGGATTATCTGCACCATTGGATTTAGAACAAATAAACTATTAAAACAGAGGGAGCAACAGTTCCTCTGAAACTTGATGCCTGCTCCAAGTGTCAAATTCAGATTTCATTTGCTGTTTGAAGGACTATTTGAAGTATTTTTTTGAAATATTAAATTGTTTTATGGGTGTGTAATGCCAACAATTACCAACCTGTAGTCATGTGGATAGCTGCCACAATATTCTAACAATGAGGTTATTTTCTGTAATAAGAAGCAGCTTGTTGCATGATAACAAACAGGTATGTTACATTAGTGAGATGAATATTGTTAGCAATTGTTTCTAAGAGAGAACTTGACTAACAGATCTGATCCCTTCAAACTTTAAGATGCTCTGATTTACCCCACCCACATCCTTATGATAACATTAGAGTGGAGTTCAATGCAGTCTTCAGTATTAATCTGTTCAGAGCTATTTCCTTATGTAAAAGAAATGACCTTGGGGTGAAAAATAGAACTTAGTTCATTGAAACTGAAGACTCTTATTCAACACAATTGTTACAAAGGATCTTTGGTCCTTTACAGACATCCTCATTTGTATTTATAGATGGAACTTCTGGTATTTGTTGATGTTTAACACACAAGTTGCTTTGTTATGTCAGCCATAGGTATGTGTGGTAACAATGATTTCACAGTATGCAGTTGCATTTGAGTCTAACATTAGCTGGTATGCACGAGGAGTAACCAGAATAACCGGAGAAACTAACCAGAAATCAGTCGACACCCAGTTTTGCCAGCTAAACCTGATTGTGGTCATTTGTGATTTCTTGGGAACAGTTGATTTGTGAACTAGAAACTGATTGGGTGAAAGCTGAAGATACTGTTCCTCATGAGGCTTTGTGCTTGTGTGTCAATTATCAAATTGTATTATCCTCTTTTCTGTGTGTCATATCAGACCATTCACACATATCACCCTTTCCTGTATATCAGTATCTGCTTGGACAAAGTTTGCATACTCTTGCCATTGTACTTATTATCAATTTAGTTTAGTTAGGTATAGCCAGATGTCTACCTATAACTGGTGGAGCCCCAGTTTCTCCCAGTGCTAGAAGAGTGACGTTTAATGACTATCAGTTGCAGCAGACAGCTTAGAAGTTGTGATTGCAAATAATCATCTGCTCCTGAGTCTTTGTGTTTGTCCTTACTTCACAATCTAAATCCACAGAAGCGATGCTGCTTCCAGTTCCTCACACTTTTGCTGCTACAATACCCCTGGCCACTGTATGCGGCTATTGTTGGGGAGCTCTGCTTTGTTCGTTGCTGTAAAAGCCAGTGACCCTGATTCATTATTAGGGCCAAACTGCCCTGATTCATTATCAGTGCCACACTGGATCTAATGCCATAGCTTTACAAAACCCTCTGATTTAAATGTGACTTTTGAGTGATGTAATTGTGAATGAATTTAAGTGATTGCATCTCAATGAGTGGAAGAAGGAAAAGAGAACAGAAAGATATTAGTCTGCCCATCTTGTGAATGGCTGCAATGTAAATGAGCATGACTTTAGAAAGTGACTGGAACAGAGGTATTCTAAGCCTCTCCATTCCTATTTCGTGCTGTTGAGCAACTGGCACATTGTTTCAAAATATACTTAATGATTTCATTGGGTTAGCAGAGACAGAGATGTTTTCGGATGAATAAAAGGGAAGGTAACTGAGTCAAAGAGAAATGTGTGGATATTTACAAGAACAACAGTTAACCATTGCAAATTGTCCTTTCACATGTCACAATATTACCCATCCTGAATTAAATTAATTCATATTAGAAGGGTCATGTTCTGTAATCAGTAGTAGAACCCTGCTTCTAAAGGTCTACAAACCTCACCATTTATTCTATGATTCCTAAGTGACTGTGACTGCAGAATCGCAAAGCAACAGCACTTGATTAATTCATCATTGCTTCTACGGTGAAGACTGCACACAGGCAGTCAGAGAAGGTCTTGATACTGACTTTCTCCCAAGAACTGGTAATAATTAATTTCAAACACGGCCTGGTAGTTGGAGATGGAAATGAACATATGAGCATAAGAAATGTGTAGGAGTTAGCCATACAGCTTCTCACACCTGCTGTATCTTTCATGGTTGAATGTTTTACATCAAGCTTCACTTTCCTGCAGTATCCCCAAATTCCTTAATTCCCTGTAAATCCTAAATATTTATTGATCTCTGTCATGAGTTGCAGCAAGTTATTAGGAAGGCTAAAGTAATGGTAGTCTTTGTTGCAAGAGGATTTGAGTAGAGGAGTAGTGAACTGAAAATGTGTTGCTGGAAAAGCGCAGCAGGTCAGGCAGCATCCAAGGAACAGGAGAATCGACGTTTCGGGCACAAGCCCTTCTCCTCCTAGAGGAGTAGTGAAGTCTTGTTTCAATTATATAAAGGTTTGGTTAGACAGTGCCTCGAGAACTGTGCACAGTTTTGGTCTCCTTACCTGAGGAAAGATATTACTGCCACAGAGATGATGATGGCGCTGTACTATGAACAAAGATTGGGAAAACTGAGCCTGTTTTCTCTGGAGTTTTAAAGAAATGAAAGATATTCTCATTGAAACCTACAAAATTCTTAAAGGAAAGGGTAGGGTAGATTCATTTACATTTTGCGTGGTTGGGAGGAGAGAACCAGGGGACACAGTAACGGGGGGGTACCATTTAGAATCAAGATGAGGAGAAAGATTCTAACTCAGTGGTTTGTGGATCTTTGGGATTAATAAGTGTGGCACTGGAAAAGCATAGCCTGTCAGGCAGCATTCAAGGAACAGGACAGTCAATATTTCAAGCATAAGCTCTTCATCAGGAAGTGAAGCTTGAAATGTTGACTCTCCTGCTCCTTAGATGCTGCCTGGCTGGCTGTCATTTTCTCGCACCACACCTTCTGACTCTGATCTCCAGCACTGCAGTCATCATGTTCTCCGAATGTTTGGAACTGTCTATCCTAGTTGACCCTGGAAGTTCAGATTTTGAATAGATTTAAAGTAGCAGCTTATAGATTTCTGAATACTAATAGCAGAAAAGGTATCAGGATAATGAGAATAAGACATTGAAGTGTTTGATGAGCCATGATTGTATTAAATGGTGGACTAAGCTCAACGGGCTAAATCACCGACTCCTGTTCCTATGTGCCGACTTACTGACTCATCCATAATCCCCTGGGAGAGAAAGGTTTAAAGATCCACAACCAATATATCCTCAAAGCTATTTTTTATTCTGAAGGTCTGTTGATTTCAATGTGTTGTTTACTGGATTTTTTAAAAACATTTCCTCACCCGTACTTTAAACAATGAAATTTGTTATCTGGATATGCTGTCACTTCCAAGTTTCTATATGCAAATGGAACACACATTGTTTACAAACTTACAAGCAAAGGAATTTCTCTTTATCATGCATGTTGACTTTTATTGTATTATTTGATGACTCTGTTTGGTCTCCAGAACAAAGTTAAAAATCAGACATCAGGTTCTCATCCAACAGGTTCATTTGGAAGTATTAGCTTTTGGAGCACTGCTGCTTCATCATGCAGCTAATGGGGCAGGATCGTAAAACACATTCCAATCTTGATGCAGACTGGTTCTATTTCCAAAGTAAGAATTTATAAAGTGTCACAAGGATTGACTGCTTGCACTGACTGCTTGCAGTTTGTTTGCTTTTTGAGCAAAATAGAATATATCTGCAAATACAATTCTGCAAATGCAAATTCACCCCATAGACTTATATATGTGTATGTATGTAGGAAAGAGTGTGAGTGTGTGTGTGTGTGCAGGCATGACTCAAAGATTGGAATACATACAGACTCTAACCTCACACCTTTAATGAATTGTCTGAACTAAGATGTCAGCGTTTTTTATAAAACCTTAAGTTATCTCGGGAATGTGACTTGAAAGAAGTGCTGGGATTTACATTCTAATGAATTGAAATCTGCAACCCATTCTAAAAGATGAAAGACTAAACAGCAATCTAGATTTGTTCAATATATCATATTAGTTGCATGACACTATGATCTTGTGCTATAAATTCTGTGTTTTATGATCCTCCCCCACTAGCTACCTGATGAAAGAGCAGCACTCCAAAAGCTAGTATTTCAAAATAAAGCTGTTGGACTATAACCTGGTGTTGTGTGATTTTTAATTTTGTCTACCCAGTCCAATACCAGCACCTCCTCATCATAGTCTTCAAGGGTAATGGTATTTGAGTTCATGCAATTTTTGACAAAAACTTTTAATTTACAGCTTGATCTGTGTACACATTATCTTAAGACCAGGCTAGACCTTCAAGCTCTCACTACTTAATCATATGACTTTGATATGATTACCACATCATCAAGTATGCTTCTGATATTAATCCCATTAGTCTACATCTGAACCCCTTATCGTCTGATCATACAGCAGTACATGGGAACATCATCAGCTGCATGTTCCCCTCCAAGCCACTCCCCCTCTGTGAAAACATATCCTGTTCCTTCACTGTCGCTGAGTCAAAACCTGGAATCCCTCTCTAATGTCATTGTGGGTCTACCTGCAGCATTTAAACTGCAGCTCGCCACCACCTTCTCAAAGGCAACTAGAGACGGGCAATATTTTCTGGCCCAGCCAGCAATGCCCATGTCCCATGAATGAAGAAAAAAATTAGTTATTGTCTCTCCAATCAGGGAAAACAGGCCTTAGTAGTTTTTTTATCCATCAAGTCTTCCAAGAATCTTATAAGTATTTAGTGAAATCAATCCTCATTCTTCCAAACTCAAGAGTATGGATATCCAGTCCCACCCTGACAATAATGACTAAAATACTATCATACAGCTTGCTGATTGCTTGCTGTACCTGCCTGTTAGCTTTCTGTGATTCACATACAAGAAAATCCAAATCCTTCTGAATCATAGCATTTATGAACTTCTCAACTAGGCTATTCCATTATTCCTAACAAAGCTTCCTGTTAATCCACATTTTTCTAGCTTCCAGCAGACGATGACACATCCCTCCCAGATCGTCTCAATGCCTTCTATGTTCACTTTGAGCAGAATTTCAGTGGAGACGTAACACCTATTCCAACAAGTCCTGACGAACATATCCCAACAGTCACTGCATCAGAGGTCAGATCAGTTTTCCTTCGTGTGAATCCAAGGAAAGTGATGGGACCAGGCAGAGTACCAGGTACTCTGATCAACTGGCAGAGGTCTTCTCAGACATCTTCAACCTCTCCCTGCAGCAGGCCACTGTCCCTGTCTGTTTCAAGAGGGCCAACATCATCCCTGTGCCTAAGGAGGCTCAGGCGGCATGTCTCAATGACTACCATCCAGTGGCCCTAACTTTGGTAGTCATGAAGTGCTCTGTTGGTCATGGCATTAATCAACTCCAGCCTCCCCACTACTCTTGACCCACTCCAATTTGCTTATCAGACCAACAGATCCACAACAGATGTCATATCACTTGTCCTTCACTCCTCCCTAGAACATCTTAATACCAAGAACAGCTACATAAGAATCCTACTCATTGACTACAGTTCAGCCTTCAATGCTATTATCTCCTTGAGACTGATTACTAAACTTAGTGATCTCAGGCTAAGCCCCACTCTCTGCACTTTATCCTCAGGTTCCTGACCCACAGGCCACAATCAGTGCAGATTGGGGACAATATTTCATCATCACTAACACTCAACACTGGAACCTCCCAGGGGTGTGTACTCAACCCCCTACTGTACTCACTGTATACCCATTACTGCGTCACTAAATACCAGACGAATGCCATTTACAAGTTCACTGATGACACCACTATAGTCGGTCAAATTTCAGACAGCAATGAAACAGACTATACACAGGAGATGGAAGACTTGGAAAAATGGTCCACTGAGAACAATCTAGCTCTCAATGCCAGCAAAACCAAGGAACTCATTATTGACTTTTGGCGGGATGTTACTCATGCCCCTCTACACATTAACAGCACAGAGATGGATCCAGTGGACAGTGTCAAGCTCCTGGGAGTGCTCATCCACAACAAGCTTTTTTGGACTCTTCATGTGGACGCACTGGTTACAAAGGCCCAAGCCTCTTCTTCCTCAGGCAACTGAGGAAATTTGGTATGACAGTGAATATCCTTGCCAACTTTTATATATGCGCCATCAAGAGCATTCTGTCTGGATGTATTACTGCCTGGTATGGCAACTGCACCATTCAAGATTGGAGATGGTTACAGAGAGTGGTGAACTCAGCCTGGACAATCACAAAGGCCAACCTCTCATCTATAGAATCCATCTACCAGGCCCGCTGTCAAGGAAGGGCCACCAGCATTCTCAAAGATCCATCCCACCCTGGCCATGTTTTTCTACAACCTCTCCTATCAGGGAAAAAGTACAGAGGTCTGAATACACGCACCAGCCAGTTTTGCGACAGTTTCTAACCTGCTGTTGTTAGAATACCGAATGGACTCACTAACTCTTAACACTCGCCTATACCTGTGTTTTTGTTTTTGCTGCTGTTACCTATTATTTACTTATCTATATTATTTAACTATGTGATCTGCCTGTATTGCTCGCAAGACAAAGGTTTTCACTATGCCTCTGTACACGTGACAATAAATACAATTAATTTCTTGTGCAATTTAACTAGTCTGTATCATATAATCATAGAAACCCTATAATGTAGAAACAAGCCATTTGGCCCAATACATCCATACCGACTCTCTGAAGAGCACCCCAGCCAGACTGACACCCGTACCCTCTCCCTATAACCCTGGATTTCCCATGGCCAATCCACCAAACCTGGACATCTTTGGACTTTGAGGGAAAACTGGAGCACTTGGAGGAAACCCACGCAGACACGGGGAAAATGTACAAACTCCATACAGACAGTTGTCTTAGGCTGGAATTAAATCCAGGTCCTTGGTGCTGTGAGGCAGCAGGGCTAACCACTGAGCAAACATGCCTCCACCTTTTATAGCCTCTTCACAACTTACATTCTTATCCAACTTTATTGCTCTCAAGTCTCCTAATCTATTCTTGTCTAGTTTTGAAGGCATCTCCCAAATCTACTCAGATACAATGGGAATCAAACACACACTGTGTGTACAATTCTGAAATGCACCCTCGCCGAGCTAACCAAACATCCAGAGTCAACCTTGTTGATTATAGCCTACATTAGAGTGGTGCTGGAAAAGCACAGCCAATCAGGCAGGATCCGAGGAGCAGGAAAATTGACATTTCGGGCAAAAGCCCTTCATCATGATTATAGTGCAATACTACTCAGGCAGAAAAAGTAATCAACACTTTTTTTTTTCTCTGGACTCTCAATGAAAGGATAGGAGATTGCTCAACAGTAAGATCCTTGCAATTACTGTGACAACCTCTAACAACACATCTGCGTGTCCATTTATCTCAACACTCACTCTTTCCCTTGTTCAGGAGCACAGAGACACCCATTTATTGAAGAACATGTATTTTAAATGTTGAATTGATGTAACATGATAAAAGGTACTATAAGCCACAGCAATGGAAACTCGTTGCTTTCTGAAATAACTGCACAGAGACCAGTATCCCGTCACCAAGTCACCCTTCATTTACATGTGGCTTATACATGTGCTCTGACCAGCCAGCTCAGAGACTGTGCCTGGGATCAGGAGATGCTCTATCTCCTGTTAAATCTGTCAGCCCAGGCTCCCTGATTGACTCACGTTAATAATCCCATTCATGAATAACGCAGTTAATGGGATCCACCTGACCCTGGTTCCAATCATTACACTTTCCAACAACCATCCTGCCTTTTATCCTCATTGTTGAAATAGGGCTGTGACATAGACAGATAACCTTCAAAAGTCTCACGGCAGCTCCTGGATTGTTATGAATCCACATGCACAAAACTGTTCCTGTCACTGCAAACTAATTGTGCACTTAATGGAAATAGGAAATTTAAGGCTTATTGCAGTTCATATAATTGTGGGAACTAACAATTATGGCACATATGCCAGGGAGGTATAATCAGTAGCCCTCGAGGGTCTGGCAATTCTGTGACTGCAATCAAATTGAATAAATTGAACTGCCCTGAGCAGACCAGGCATTTTGGTGATTTACCTAATAGAGGAGATCACGGTGAATTGGCTGATCGTGCTGAAGGTTCCTGTGACATCCTGCAAAGAGCCTTTTGCTTAAAAATTCAAGAGCATGGTCACTTTCTCAATGTGAGATCTAAACCTTGGTTTCAGATTTCAGAACACAACAAACATTTCTCCTCCAATTGCTTATGTCTGAAGCATAATCTCCAGCAACAGTTTCCATGGGGACGATCTCTGAAAGTGATTCACAAAGTTATTCTGAGTCTATACATCATACTAGACAGGCAATCCTATGGTGGTGAATATCTCTTCTAGTTCTGATTCCTGTCTAACCTTTCAGTCTCCAGGAGTTTCTATTCAAACTCATCTAACTCATACAAAACGCTAATTCAAATCGAGAAACCTAATCTGTAGATCTCATAACCTGGCCTGAATGTTTGTTCCTGAGGTGGGAAACTTGAAATGGGAAGCATGAGAAGGGAAATATCCTTGTGCACCACACCCACATCTGGAAAAATGTCCCGGAATGGTGGAATTTTCATTCCTGGTGATTGGTGTGAATAGAGTCAGGTTAATTGTTCAATCAAGTTGTATGCTTGTTCTTAAGTTCTCTAGCCCTCACATGACCCACATCCACTGCAATAGCCCTTCAAACTTTCAATGCCAACTCATGTCCCTCAAACTCCACAATGAACCTTTATAGGCCCTAATTCCAATTTAATGTAAACCCATGCCAATCCATCCACAAAACTGTTGCCCTTACACCCTGTATGCCAACTCACCCAGTATCCATCATGGGCAGACTTCTGGATTCATATTGATATGAAATAAATTTCCATATATCTATTACAACCCTCCCTATATTTAACAAAAAGTAGCTTTAATGGAAGACAATTCTAAAATCAATCCCTTCAAATACATAATCTCTAATAAAAATGAATAGATTTTATTTAGACTCCCACAAACACAGTTATCCTTGAATACTTTCTTTTAGCTCTCAATCAAACTTAAGACATCATGCTTGAGTAGTTTGCGGCTGACAAGCAGTAATAATGATGAATGATTGCCCCTGAGGAAATATCAACAAACTGCTATTGTAATTAATAGACCAGCTTTTTTTGTCTCTCCCTAACACAGGCTTTTTTTCACTTTTAGAAGGGCTAAGGATTTAAATAAATTCACAGCATGCCTGTCCTAGAGACTTTCTCCACCCTTTGGAAGCATCTATATCTATTGTAAAAACCTGTAGCTCCCATTCTGTGGGATAAAGCTTTACAGTTTAAAAAAAAATGCTTTCTATTTGAGCTCAGCGCGGACTTCAAGTGACTCCAATGAGTTTGTGTTTTTTGCCGGTGAGTCATGGCCCAATCCTTTCGCCTACTGCAAAAAATGAAATATGTCTGAAATGGGACGGGACTCCCTGCTAACAGTCTGGAAATTTGGAGGAGTCTTCCCATCCCCTGGTAAGTCCAAACCTCTGGCAAAATTACTTGCTAAAATATGAAAGAGTTGTTATGCTTTCAATTGATGGTACTATGGGACATGTCAGATCCAGGAATGAAATCTAGTCTGATAGATTCGATCATATATTTTTGTTAATGTGATGATAAATCACAGACATATAATCACATGGTGCTGCAGAGATTCTTTAACAACACAGAAGTTAATTACACAAAATGCAAAAAAGCCCAGTTTATCTAGATATAGAACACATATAGAAAACAAGGGATTAGAACAGCCAGGAAAATAAATTTTCAATCATCACTTTCAACACCATCACTTTACAGTGATTCCAATCCACAGAAATTTCCACTCTATATCAAATCTTCAGGTTAATCATAATTCATTCTCCCCTGCTATTTCCTGTGAATTGTATGGTCTTCTTACCCAAATACTCACAAAACTGAAAGCTTTGACTTTCTCAGCATTGACAAAATTGGTTTGTTGCACAGCTATCTTACAATCAGACATACAGGGGTCTTGGAATAATCGTCAATGGTATGATTCCAGATAAGGGATTCTGGATTAGTGGTGCTGGAAGAGCATAGCAGTTCAGGCAGCATCCAAGGAGCAGCGAAATTGACGTTTCGGGCAAAAGCCCTTCATCAGGAAAGGATAATCCAGATAATCCAATATCTGTAGTAAATATCAACACTCTGCACCATAAACCAAACTTACACTTTGCTTGTCAAAAAAGGCTCAAAAGACACTATTCAGAATGAATTTGACTTTAAATCCAGATAGTAACCAGATATTGAACAGATTGCCATTTGAAACTCAATTGCTGAGGTCACAAATAAACACAATCCTAACGCTTATAGAGTCATAGAGATGTACAGCATGGAAACTGACCCTTCGGTCCAACCCGTCCATGTCAATCAGATATCCTAACCCAATCTAGTTCCACCTGCCAGCACCCGGCCCAAATCCCTCCAAACCCTTCCTATTCATATATCCAACCAAATGCTTCTTAAGTGTTGCAATTGTACCAGCCTCCACCACTTTCTCTGGCAGTTCATTCCATACACGTACCACCCTCTGTGTAATAAAGTTGCCCCTTAGGTCTCTCTTATATCTTTCCCCTCTCACCCTAAACCTATGCCCTCTAATTCTGGACTCCCCGAACCCAGGGAAAAGACTTTGTCTATTTATCCTATCCATGCCTCTTATGATCTTGTAAACCTTTATAAGGTCACCCCTCAAACTCCGATGCTGCAGAGAAAACAGACCCAGCCTGTTTAGCCACTCCCTATAGCTCAAATCCTCCAACTCTGGCAACATTGTTGTAAATCTTTTCTGAACCCTTTCAAGTTTCACAACATCTTTCTGATAGGAAGGAGTCCAGAATTGCATGGAATATTCCAACAGTGGCCTAACCAATGTCCTGTACAGCCGCAACATGACCTCCCAACTCCTGTACTCAATACTCTGACCAATAAAAGAAAGCATATCAAGCATCTTCTTCACTATCCTATCTACCTGCGACTCCACTTTCAAGGAGCTATGAACCTCACTCCAAGGTATCTTTGTTCAGCAACACTCCCTAGGACCTTACCATTAAGTTACAAGTCTTGCTAAGATTTGCTTTCCCAAAGTGCTGCACCTTGCAATTATCTGAATTAAACTCCATCTGTCGCTTCTCAGCTCATTGGCCCATCTGACCAAGATCCTGTTGTAATTAGAGGTAACCTTCTTCGCTGTCCACTACACGTCCAATTTTGGTGTCATCTGCAAACTTACTAACTGTGCCTGTTATGCTCACATCCAACTCATTTATGTAAATGACAAAAAGTAGAGGACCCAGCACAGATCCTTGTGGCACTCCACTGGTTACAGGCCTCCATTCTGAAAAACAACCCTCCACCACCACCCTCTGTCTTCTACCTTGGAGCCAGTTCTGTATCCAAATGGCTAGTTCTTCCTGTATTCCGTGAGATCTAAACTTGCTAACCAGTCTCCCATGGGGAACCTTGTCGAACGCCTTACTGAAGTCCATATAGATCACATATGCCCTCATCAATCCTCTATGTTGAGATCGCTTACTGAAGAGTTCTGTATGCAAGTGTTGATTTTTAATAGAATAGTCGACATAATGTTAAATACAGAGGAGTTGCCAAAATTACAAAAAATAGTGAGAAGCTTGAAATTGTGTTTCTCATTTTCTAAGTATATAGAGCAGAAGTGCACTACCTTTGAAGAGAAACATTTTTTCTGTCAGAAAATAAGTCTCGTTTGCTGTTGCTTGAAGGTTTTTTTGCTTGCATGTAGATGTTCAAAAGGTCAAACAGATACTTCATTGCCACTCTTCCAACATAGAACAACAAGAGCAGCACAGAAACACCACTTCTGCAATTTCCCCTCCAAATCACACACCATGCTCACTTTGAAATACGTTTCTGTGCTTTCAGTTTTACTGGGTCAAATTCCCAGAACTCCCTTCCTAACAGCACTGTGGATGTCTATACACTCCCAGAGTACAGCAGTTCAAGTAGGCAGTTCGAGGCAAATAGGAATTAGCAATAAATGCTGATCTAGTCAGCAACACCTACATTTAATTACTGATCTTTTAAAAATTTCCAGATTCCTAATGAGAGAGAATATCCACCCTGTCATGTCAGATTCATATATGTTTCAATAGCATCATCTTTAATTATTCTAAATTGCAATGAGTATAAGCTAACCTGTCAAGCATTCCACGTAAAACAAATCCCTTATTCATGAAACAGGTTGATGAGCCTTCTCTGAGTTGCTTCCAAAACAAGTATTGCCCTTAATGAAAAGAATGCACTCCCTAGGCATGGACTCACTATATGCTCTGTATAGTTATTCCAAGAATTCCCTCCTTTAATCTATTCCCCTTGCACTAAAGGCCAACATTCTGTTTGTCTTCCGAATTTTGTGTTTTACATGCTGCTGACTCCTTGCAATTCATGTACACGGCACCTAAATCTCAGATCTCTCTGCACTAGAGTGTTCTGCAGCCTCTCTCTAAGTAGAATTCTGTTTTCCTGCTATCCTTGCCAAAGTGGACATACTTATATTTTTGCATTTTATATGTCCTGCTGCAAAATATTTGCTCAACCCATTTATTTCTCTTTGCTACGTCTTTTTATGCTCCTCAGAACTTATTTTCCTTTGTCATTATATCGTCAGTAACTTGGTCTTCAATACTGTCCACCCCTTCATCCAAATCAAGATCCCAAGAGGGATTGGGGTCTTGGAATTTTCCATTCTTTTTGTGCCACCTAATTTTATCCAGCACTAGTAGATGCATTTGAAGCTCCCTTTCTGCCCAAAACCCAATTATATCTCCTGGTACTGCTTTATAAATAAAAACAAATCATAATTTTATAATTTCCCAACATCATTCAGGTTCTCTTCTTCCTGTTTTTTCTCTGGACCGCAATTTTAAATTGCAGCATACTGGAACTGATTTATATGTGTTCCATGTACAAATGAAACAATTACTTTCTTACAATGGTTTCCTCCAAAGCCATCACTAAAAGTTGTTGTTTTTTGACATAACTGTCCAATTGCCTGTGTACCTGCATTTTTTGTCCCACCCAACAATAGTTAAATTTTCTAACAACTGGACTGTTAAATAAGTCCTTGTGGCTCAGTGCTGTGTCTCTCACTTTAAGTTAGAAGCCATGAGTTCAAGACCCAACTGCTCTCAAGTTTTGCCTGAAAATGATGATTAAAAATTTTGACAACTGAGTTGTTGAAGGCCAATTGGATTGAAGGTTGGTTTGCTTTATCACATTTAGGTCACTGGATTGTGGATCCTAGAATTTTGCTTATATCAATTTGGATGCTAGGCAACCAACTATGATGCTAAGAAATTGTGAATCAATGGAGTGACTCAATATGGTTTGACATTAAGTGTCAGACAAATCAAAGTAAGAAATTGACTTCAAACGCTTTGGAGTTTTATGGACTATGAATCTGAAAAGGTGTCCCTTCAAATCAAATATTCAAAACAAGACATCTTATGTCCTATTATCAAAATAAGGCACAAGTTAGAAATCTGAAACTAAACAGAAAAGCTGCTAACATTTAATGGGTCAATCTTCATCTACAGGATGAAAGGCACAGTTTGTGTTTCAGGTATAAATCTTAATTAGAAGGTTTTTAAACAAAGGATTATTGGCTGAAACATCTTTTACGTTTTTATCAGCTCCTGACTTTGCCTGCCCTATCACCTTAAAACCCCCATACTGATATAGTGTTCAAATAAACTTACCACAGAAAGTGAAGTCCAGTTATTTCAAGTCCAAGTAACATATTAAATGACACAGCAATCAATGTTTCTAACCCTGATAATTTAAAATGAAGAGTTTCATTTTTTCAGATCTCAATAAAATAAGAATAAATCAAACTTTTAAGATGTGCTTTTTTCTACCATTTTCTCCATTAATCCAGTCTTTCTTTGAGTCTTTCTTATTTGATTTGACATTGAATGCACCACTCTAATTAACACCACCTTTGTACTTTCTATTTGACAATCCCTCAATCTTATCAGTGAAGGAGATACGTTATTGCTTGACTATTTGCTCAAATCTGGGGGAGGCGATGATGTAGTGGTAATGTCCCTGCACCAGAGGCCCAGGTTAATGGGCTAGTAACACAAAGTCAAAGCTCACCATGACATATGGTATTACTTGAATCCAATAAACAGTCTGAATTAAAAAGATAGTATAATGGTGACTGTGAAATTGCTATCAGTTGGTACTTACAAACTGGCCCACTAATGCATTTGAGGGATAGAAATCTGCCATCTGTATTTGTTCTGGCCTCCAGATCTACAGCAATGCGGTTGGCTCTAAACTACTCTCTGAGAATGGGCAAGAAATGCTGGCCTGGGCAGGGAAATCCAAAATCTATGGATGAATTTGAAAAAAACTGCACTGTTTCTATTATGCACTTCCAGAGCAAAATATCATTAAGTTTAAATAGGTAAGGGCAAGATTAGTTAACAGCAGGCAATATGCATTTCCAGTTTATAGGAATTCTTGGGCTACCAAACAATTAAGCACTGCTGCCCATTATAATAGATTTCAGCCTAGTGTCAACATTACCAATATTTGCTGTATTTCATTTCCTGGAGATGGTGGAATAGAGCTATTATCAATGGATTAGTCACACAGACTATGTCTCTGAGGAGGTGGGTTTGAAGCCCATCTCACTACAGATGATGAAATTTGAATTCTATTAATAATCCGGACCATGAAACCACTTCTTTAAAAATAAATAATCTGTTTCACTATATCCCTCAGGGAAGGAGAGGCTGTTATCATCACTTGTTGTGACGCAAGACTTGCAGCAGTATGGTTAACACTTAACTGCCCTATGAACAAGCCCAGAAGACACTCAATTGCATCTAACCATTATGACGTGTAATTAAAGGAATGAAAATGGATGGATTACCTTGCATCCACCAAGGCACTGGAAAAGAAAATGGCACTACAGCTCTGTCTATCCTGCAAATTCCTCCTGAGTAATGAAGAAGGGCTTGTAGCATAGAATATAGAAAAGTACAGCACAGAACAGGCATTTTGGCCCACGATGTTGTGCTGAGGTTTAATCCTAATGTAAAATATAATAATTTAACCTATGCACCCCTCAACTCACTGCTCTCCATGTGCCTGTCTAACAGTTGCTTAAATGTCCCTAATGTCTCTGCTTCCACCACCACCGCTGGCAACGCTTTCCATACATTCACAACTCTCTGCATAAAGAACCTACCTCTGACGTCTCCTCCATACCTTTCCCCTAATATCTTAAAACTATGACCCCTCGTATCCGTCAATCCTGCCCTGAGGAAGAGTCTCTGGCTATTGACTCTATCTATTCCTCTCATTACCTTGTACACCTCTATCAGGTCTCCTCTCTTCCTCCTTCTCTCCAGAGAGAAAAGTATGAGCTTTTTCAAACTTTCTTCATAAGGCAAGCCCTCCAGTCCAGGCAGCATCCTGGTGAACCTTCTTTGCACCCTCTCCAAAGCCTCTGTATCTTTCCTATAGTAGGGCGACCAGAACTGGACACAATATTCCAAGTGTAGTCCCACCAGGAACATGTAGAGCTGTAGCTAAATCTCACGGCTCTTAATCTCAATCCCCCTGTTAATGAAAGCCCAAACACCATGTGCTTTCTTAACAAGCCTATCCACTTGGGTGGCAACTTTGAGGGATCTATGTACTTGCACATCCAGATCCTTCTGTTCCTCCACACTATTAAGAATCCTGTCTTTAATCCTATATTCAGCATTCGGGTTCGACCTTCCAAAATGCATCACTTTGCATTTATCCAGGTTGAACTCCATCTGCCATTTCTCAGCCCAGCTCTGTATCCTGTCTATGTCGCACTGCAGCCTGCAATCGACGACACCTCCAACCTTTGTGTCATCTGCAAATTTACTAACCCACCCCTCAACCTCCTCATCCAAGTCATTTATAAAAACTACAAAGAGCACAGGCCCAAGAACAGAGCTCTGCAGAACCCCACTCAACACTGGCCTCCAGGCAGAATAATTTCCATCTACAACCACTCTCTGCCTTCTGTCAGCCAACCAATTCTGAATCCAGATAGCCAAATCTCCCTGTATCCCCTACTTCCTGACTTTATGAACGAGCCTCCCGTGGGGAACCTATCAAATGCCTTGCTGAAGTCCATATACACCGCATCCACTGCTCGACCTTTGTTGACCTGTCTTGTCACCTCCTCGAAGAACTCAATAAGATTTGTGAGGCATGACCTGCCCCTCACAAAGCCACGCTGACTGCCTATAATCACACTATGTTTGCCAAATAGTCATAGATTCTATCCCTCAGAATACTTTCCAAAACTTTGCTGACCACAGACATAAGACTGACTGGTCTGAAATTACCAGGGATTTCCCTATTACCCTTCTTGAAAAGAGGAACAACATTCGCCTCCTTCCAATCCTCTAGTACGACTCCCGTGGAGAATGAGGAGGCAAAGATCTTCGCCAGCGGTTTAGCAACCTCCTTTCTCGCTCCCCAGAGCAGCCTAGGATAAATCTGGTCTGGCCCTGGGGACTTATCAATCTTAATGTTTTCCAATATTTCCAGCACATCAATTTCATCAACCTTGATCTGGTCAAGACTGTATCCCAACTCCTCAAAGTTCTCATTCACAACAAGATCCCTTTCTTTAGAGAAAACTGAAGCAAAATACTCATTCAGGGCTTCCCCTATCTGCTCAGACTCCACGCACAAGTTCCTTACGCTATCCCTGATCGGCCCTATCTTCTCCCTGATCATTCCTCACGTTTGAGTAAAATACCTTTGGGTTCTCCCTAATCCTATTTGCCAAGCCTTTTTCATGCCCCCTCCTGGCTCTCCTCAGTCCATTCCTGAGCTCCTTTCAAGCCTGTAATCCTCTAGAGCTGTGCTAGATCCTTGCTTCCTCCACCTTACATAAGCTGCCATCTTCCTTTTGACGAGAAGCTCCTCTGTTCTCATCATCCAAGGTTCCTTAATCTTACCCCTTCGTACCTGTCTCAGAGGAATAAATGCATGCATCACTTGTAACAACTGCTCCTTAAACAGTCTCCACAAGTCTGCTGTGCCCTTTCTGTGGAACAATTGCTCCCAGTCTGTACTTCCCAACTCCTGTATCAAAATTGGATAATTGCCATTTGAACTAGTTGAGCAGCAGCCTTACATACAGTCAGGAGGGAGTTTCCCTCAGCGTTTACTCTGGACCCCATGAAGTCTCATGGCATTCAGTGAAACATGAGCAAGGAAACTTTCTGCTGTTTCTGTGCTTCTCTGCTGTTTGCAATAGGGATTTGAAATGGGTGAAGGGTTTTAAATATTTTAAATTTGTATGCAGATTTTATTGATGGTAATTTGAATCATAGAATGTTTAGATACTGTGAAACTGCTTCAACTTTAAGTAATCATCAACACTAAGTATGTTAAATATAATAGATAGAAAATAAAATCCATGTTTTATTACTCTAACAAGAAAATTAAATGATCATCAACAAAATAACTATGATGCAATTACAGGTCATGAAAAGTATGGACCATACCATTCAAAACCGGTCAAAACATTCATACATTGGATGTTGTTATCACTAGCTAGGCCAGCATTGATTGTCCACCAAATTATCTTTGATGGCAAGCTTCCTACTCAAATTACTGCAATCCGCAGTGTGGAAAGCCATTTTTAAAAGTGAGGCTTGTGGAGCCCTTATTTCTCCCTCCATTAGCAGTCATGATACAAGTGTCTTTTTTTTAACTGAAGAGGAAACAGTAACATGCAGTAGCTTGGAAAACTCCAGTAATAGAAAAAAAAGTCTCTCTCTTTGGAAATGGTGTGCTTGATTCTGCAAAAGGTAATTAGCCTTAAGAGAAAAGTGACTGTGAGAACAGAGATCTTTTGCAAATATGGCTGCATGCCTTGCTACAGTCTCCAGAAAAACCATGGTTTCAACATAGAATTCCTTCATTGAAGACATGGATTTTTGTTTCAATTCCACCAACCCGTACCTTGTGTAGAATTCTACTTGACTGCATGTTAGTGTGTGTGTGTATATCTTGGAATTCAGGACAGATTTTTACTTTTTAATGTTTACGCCTATTTGCTGTGGGAATTCACAAACAAACTAGCTCTTTAATTCAGATTAATCGGAGGATATCTGTCTGGTATGTTCTTTATAGTTTCAATACACATGCAAGTATATATTGAGTTGATTGCACATTTTTTAAAATTCAAACTTTACATATCAACCTCAGGCATAGGGAGAGAGGAATTTTTTTCACTTCTCCAGACTTGGTTGCAATGCAACCGTGTAAAATGGCCTATTGATGCAAATCTGAAATATATATTGTGTGTAAATCTTGTGCAGATCTCATGCCGGTTAAACCAGACTATTATCAAAACTCACATTAATAAGAGAACATCCATTTGTGCTGAGTCCAACAAACAGTTATTTGTATGACATCCCACTGCTCTTCTGAGTCACACGAGAAATAGCATGAGAAACTCAGCAATAGAAAACAATAGTTGCTTACTTCACTGCTGTTGAAGATACAGCTCTACTTATATAGAACTGCATTGTTTAGTTTCTACTGTAATGTAGTCATTTTTAGCTAATAATAAAAATATGCATTAGTTTCTGTGGAAAGATATGTTTTTCCCCTCCAATGCTACCATGCTTCTGAAGACACAAATTTTGGGTACATTCAACAATGATCATGCAACATCAACTGGATACAGAAAACAGTCTGAGTATTCCACTCATTGGACTGGAATTATTGAAATCAACTAAAACACAGTTCTCCCCTTCTCAATTAACATTCCACGGAAGGTCATGGTTCGGAAGTATAGCTGACTGCTCTGTCCTGAATGACATTCATCTAAGTATTATTACCACAGCTGAACACATCCAGGTGACTAATAAATAGTCTATCATAGTCCTATAAGACTTGGAGATGGGGGAGAGGATTCCCAGAAGTAGACCACTCATCACAACTCACCAAATGTCTATCCTGTTTTGACAACTAAATGGTTAAATACTTAACACAGCACTATGCTTTCAGCCCTGTTGGTTCCAAAATCAACATTATTTGTGGAATGCAATTTGGCAAGTTTGAAGTGTAGTTTTAAATGAGATCAATAATCTTTCCCACTCCTTCTTTATTAATTTTTAAAAAAAGTGGGTAGCCTGAATATATTGAAGTCAAGGTTAAGTAATATGCTGATGAAATTTTGATAAAGTATCAGAGATTTGAAATGCTAACTCTATTTTTTTCTCTGCTTCACCTTTAGGCTTCTTTTCTTCTGGCATAATCTGTTTTTATTTCAAATGTCTAGCACCTGCAATATTCTGCTTTCCCATTAGTGCAAGCTGTAATGTGGTAATACAATTTGTGGAAGTTCCCACCTCTCATCTGTAAGAATGTGTAGAGCTTTGCTATACATTTATTTTTCCAGTATCTTTTGAGACCTTAGGTACTTAAAGATTTAGAAGTGCCACAAGCCCAAGATGTAGATTCAGAACTGTTTGAAAACTTCTATTGCTTTAATTATTTATTCATAGGCACATCTTTTCTTAGCCTTTTCACCTAATTCTGCTCATTTTTACTCAATGAATATTTCAGCTAGAGTAAACATCTCTAATTCACCACCTAGGTTTGCTCATTTTTTTGACAGAGCAAAATGATTGGCAATGCATCATCATAGCTATCTTGTTATATTTTGGGCATGATATGGAGTAAGTTTTATATTTCTGGCATATTTCTTGTGATTTTCCAGGATGTACCAATCACAGATGAAGTTTCTCATTGTTGGCATCCGCATCAAAAATGTTGTTTTCAAACCAAGGGATTATAGATGTTTATCAGGATAAATATAGATCACTTCATCAAATGTAGTTATACCACATTTTTTCTGGAGCAATCTTTTCATTTGCCTGGTCTGGCCAAATGTGACTCTGGACTCACAACAATGTAGTTGATCTTAACTAGCCTCTGAGCAAATAGGGATGGGCTGATCTAGCCAGCTACACCCTCATCCCATGAATGAGTAATAAAATAAGTCAGAGCTGTGCACAACACCATAATTAGAGAAGTGCAAACATCCTGGAAGATTGTAGGACTGACAAATGTTACTGAGGTAGAGAAAATGAAGCTGTGAAAGAATCTGAAAGCAAGGATAAGAATTTTGAAATAGAGGCATTGCAAATCCAAAATCAACTGTGGGTCAGCAAGTACAATTTGATGGGCAATTCCAACTTGGCTTAAATTACATTACGAACAGCAGAATTCTTAATTGTCTCAAGCTTTTGAAGGATGGAAGATGAGAAACTAGTCAGAAATGTGTTGGAATATTTAAGTTTAGAGGTAAAACAAAAGGCAGGGATGAGAGTTGAAACAATAGGCACAGGTAGAGTCAGACCATGATGTGGAAGTGAAAATAAGCAGATTTCATAGTGGCCACAAAAGTGTGATTGCAAGCTCACTTTGGGGTCAAATACTAAGGTTGTGAGCAGTCTAGTTCGTTCTGTCAGTCAGAGAAGGATGACGTCAGTGGCTACAGTTTGTGATCAAGACCAAAGACAATAGCTTTTACCTTCTTAATATTCAGTTGAAAGAAGTTTCTGCTCATCTGGATATCAGAAAAACAGTGGGACAAATTAAAGATATAGTGGTGTAGGAGAAGAAGGTAAACATGAGTTGGAGGCAAGGTAGTTGTTAGTATACATATGGAACTCAATGTGTCTTTTCAGATGATATCATTGATATAAAAACAATGTTTAGATAAAAATAGAATTCACATGATGGCAGTGGTGGTTTGGCAAGGATAAATCTTTGGGTGATTCCAATGGGAATGATGCAGGAGCAGGAAGAAAATATATAATTGCAGGTGATACTCTGGCAATAACACAACAGGTAAGACTGGAATCAATTAACAAAGCCCATCAGCTGGAGGACAGAGGAAAGAGATTGAAGGAGGGTGATGAGGTCAATCATTCCATTGCATACTCAGGTTGTGATGAGAAAATGTCTGTATACTCTTAAGGGTTGCACGGTGGCTCAGTGGTTAGCACTGCTGCCTCACAGCGCCAGGGACCTGGATTCAATCCCAGCCTCGGGCGACTGTCTGTGTGGAGTTTGCATGTTCTCCCCATGTCTGTGTGGATTTCCTCCCACAGTCCAAAGATGTGGAGATCAGGTGAATTGGCTATGCCAAATTGCCCATAGTATTAGGTGCGTTAGTCAGAGGGAAATGGGTCTGGCTGGGTTATCCTTCAGAGATTCAATGTTGACTCGTTGTGCCAAAAGGCCTTTTTCTGCACAGTAGGGAAACGCTACCATATCTAAACAGCAGCACTAGATGTTTCTTACTCCATATCAATTCCTTCTAGTGTTGTTACCAAGGTTGGCAGCAAATGTACTGACTCTTTATCTTTTGTCATCTTATTCATGAAGTAAGAAGATGGGTCTGTTCTAACTCATGTCAAATGGCAGGTATGATATGTCTCTGAAGAAGGGGGAAAGATTGCGATGGAGTTATAGGCAGTGGGATAAATTAGCTTTCCAGCAATTGAGTGAATTTGGTGAAGCTGTTACAGACACTGCAATCAAAGGAGAAGAATGGATACACTGTTAGGCCTCTGCATTTGAATTAAGGACACAAGCATAAGGATACCTTTCTCAATCTCAATTGACATGGGAATCAGCAGATTCTAAAAACATCCTCACATTACCGAAGCAATTTATTTAAACAAATCTACTGTCCAATCATTGAACAAAGACAATAAGCATTTTCTCAATAACCTAAGTCATAAATATTAAATTGTGATTCCTTCAATGCTTCCTGCACAGCTTGAACCCAACATGATAAACAAACATGCAAAATTCTAAACTTTTTGAAGACAATGGTATTAGCAGCCTCACTCTCCAATAAATGAAAAAAGGGTATTAATAGAGTTTTACAGTGAGATTAAGTATTCCAAACATAAACATGGATCTTTGTTTTTATAACAAGTTTGTTTGCAACTGTAATTTTTACCTAAAATTAACCGAATTTATAGGCAGGAAGTGAGCATTCAAAATTGAAAAATATCACTGAACCTCCAACTATTTACTTAGTGATTTATTGAATGTGTTGGCATAGGATTCTCTTACCTGGAGTAGTGAAAGCTTTATCTTAATGCTGTTCCAGGCTATATCAGTTAGATATCCATAGAATCTCCTGAAAAGTGCATACTTGAAATTATCTCTTTCTGTCAGTTCATTTAAGATGGTTGTCCAGGATTTCTGAGGCTCATGACACAGTGGTTAGCACTGCTGCCTCACAGTGCCAGGGACCTGGGTTCAATTCCAGCCTTGGGTGTATATCTGTGTGAAGTTTGCATGTTCTCCTCATGTCTGAATGGGTTTCCACTCGGTGCTGCAAAGATGTGCAAATTAAGTGAATTGGCATGCTAAATTGTCCTTTAGTGTCAAGGAATGTGCAGGCTAGGTGGATTAGCCACAGTAATTGTGGGGATAAGGTGGGGAGATGGATCTTGGTAGAATACTCTTTGGAGGTGCAGTGCAGACTTGATTGGCCGAATGGCCTCTTTCTGCACTGTAGGGATTCTTTATACAAAAGATGATAATATGCTGTATAAATATAAGTACTTTCTATGACTATAAGAGCTTTCAGTGGAGAACTCCTTCATCAATACAAAATCCAGGACAACAGTCAAGTAATTGTTAATAATTAATTCACTAGCTTGTTCACTGGCAACTATTTGCTATACAATATATTGACCTACTTATTGATGCAATTAGTCTTATTCATGCAGACACAGCACAATGTCAAAGCCAGGTTAAAACAAAGCATTACAAAAACAACTAACGACACCAATGAAAACTGAAAAGTAAAATTCAGTTTCAAATAAAAGTGAAATAATTAATCATTCACCTTTAACTGTGTTGATGCAGATTTTCATTTTGTCCAGAATGCTGGATTTGAGTGCTGACTTTGGCTTTCTTTCCTGTGCAGGAAGCAATTATGGACCTAAATTGACCTCTCTATGGGCATTCAGTGAAAGCTTAGTTCTCAGACCTGAATCTCAAACACAGTTTCCCATGAAATGTTATACTTGAGTAAGGTATGGGAGCTAAATGGCTAGAATATAAAAACAGACTTGGGATTTGCTGTATTATTAACTGGTATTTGTCACTTCCAATGAGGAGAGTTCAGCAAATTCAGTTTACTTACATTGAACAAGCTTTTTCGTTAACTCTATTTGCTTCCTCCAAATAAAAGGCGTTGCCATGGGAACATGTGTATCCTAGCTACGCTTGCCTTTTTGTGGGATACGTGGAAATTCCCATTTCCAGCTCCACTCAAATCATCTGCCCAAACTCTAGATTTTATTTTTGGTATACTGAAGGCTATATCAGTGCCACTTTTTGGTTTCACTTTAAAATGTAATATTTCATCATCTTAACTTCAAATTTCCAACCCTCTGACTCTTTCGTTCCATTCCTTAACTTTTCTCTCAACATTTCTGGGCATAGGCCAGTGACTAACATCTACTAACAACTCATAACTGGCACAACTACCTTGATTATATTTTTTTCCACTGTACTCTTTTAAGAATGTTTTTTACAGCTCAAAATTAGATCTGTGGGTCACTGCCAGCCACTATCTTACATGTCTACCACAAGCAATTCACCTTTGCTTATGTACCAGTGTCACTGCTGAACAATCTTCCGAGTTTCTACACAACCAGTCTCAACACACAAGTTGCTTGCTGATGTCACAAAATAATCAACTACTTGCTTTGACATGGCAATTCCAAATTGGGCGTGTTCTGAGGGGGTGGCTGAAGCAGGTTTTAGACTGATTTTAGTTAAGGTTCAACTGACTGTATTCACCTTTAGTCAATGTTCGGGACAACTTGTGGAACACTTGTTGAAAAATTGAATTGAGTTAATTGGCATTAATAGACATTGGAAAGGAACAGGTCTAATTTGCTTAGTATTATTTCCTTAGTCCACACTTCCCATTTCTGGTTTCCAATTTAAATGTAATAAAAAGCCACGATTGCTATGCTGTAAATTAGATTCTCTACTAATAGTTCAGTGAATGAAACCAAGCAGATAGCAAACAAATTAATTTTTATTATCATAAACAAATAATGGTCTAGTCCAGTTTACCCCATTAATTAAAAAAGCCTGCAACATAGTTACAGCAGATGGTAATTACATTCAGACTAAACTTACCAAATAAACATTTGGAGCTTATCCACCTAAGAGTAAGTCCTGTTTTAAAGATATGGTAAATATTGCCAAGCAACCTGTTAAACAAAATCATACTTGACAAATCTACTGGAATTTTGATGATGTAACAGGTAAGGTTGACAAAGCAGAATCATAGATATGTTTTACATGAACTTTCAAAAGGCTTTCTGTAAGGTCCTAAATAACAGATTAGTGTATAAGGTTCAAGTGCATGGGATTGGGGTAGTGTACTGACATGGATGGAGAACTGGTTGGCAGACAGGAAACAAAGAGTTGAGTAATGAGGGAAAGTGCTTAGACTCAGGCTATTCTGAATACAGTATATGATTTAAATGAGGAACTAAATGTAATATCTCGGAGTTTGCTGACAACACAAAGTTCGATGGATAAGTGAACTGTGAGGAGGATGTAGAGATATTTCAGTGGACTGAGTGGGCAAATGCATGAACTGAGATGAGGAGGAATTTCTTCTGCCAATATGATGGTTAATCTTTAGAACGCTTTGCTGCAGAGGGATGTGGAAACCGAGTCATTGAGTGTATGTAAGACAGTGTTAGATAGGCTTTTAATTAATAAGATGGTCAAGGGTTATAGGGAGAAGGCAGGAGAATGGGTTGAGAGAGACATATCAGCCATAATCGAATGACAGAGCAGACTCAGTTGGTCTAATGGCCTAATGCTACTCTTATATCTCATGGTCATGTGACCTTCTAACAGAAGTACAATGTGGATAATTGTGAGATTATCCACATTGGTAGCAAAATATTGGCAAACAGTGAAGTGCAATAAGACCTGGTGTCCTTGTACACCAGTCACTGGCAATAAACATGCAGGAGCAGCAGGCGATGAGGAAGCCAAATGATACGTGACCTTCATAGTGAAAGGATTTGAGTACACAAATGTCTAGCTGCCATTGTACTGGGCTGTGGTGATACGAAACCAGGATAATAGTGTGCAGTTTTGGTCTCCTTGTCTGAGGAAGGATGTTCTGGTTACAGAGGAAGTGCTACAAATGTTTACTCGACTGATTCCTAGGGTGGCAGACTGTTGTATTAAGACAGACTGTATCAATTCAACAAAGTTTCATAGAAATCTATGAAATTCTAACAGGACTAGAACAGGGTAAATGCAGGAAGGATGTTCCTGATAACCAGATAATCTAGAGCCGGGGTCATGGACTAAGGATACAGGGTAGGCCATTTAGGACTGAGATAAATGGAAATTTCTTCACTAGGAGAATTGTGAACCTGTGAAATTCTCTGCCACAGAAAGCAACTGAGGCCAAAAGATTGTATGTTTTCAAGAAAAAGTTAGATATTAAGAGTTAAGGTTAAAGGGAGCAAAGGGAAAGCAGGAACAGGGTATTGAGTTGGATGACCAACCATGATCATATTGAATGGCTGAGAAGGCTCTAAAGGCTGAATAGCCTACTTCTGCTCCACTTTTATGTTTCTTTATAAATTCAATAAGAATGAAGTAGCAATCCATCAGCTTTTACTTATTGTTGGTCATTTAAAAAATTAATACCACTAAGTTTTATTTCCTTTCTCTCATATTTTTCTACCTTAATTAAATCCGACTCCCTTTTTTTTCCACTTTCTGCATCTAAACCAACACTGAATTTCAATCCTAGTGGCACTTCCTGGTTCCAAATCTGTGCTGTTCATTAAGGATTCCTCAGTATGATTAGTTAGAGATTAGTTATGGTTATTTGCCCTGTTCACATATGCCCCAAATACTTTGCATCCTGCTTTTCAGCTCCATAAATTACAATAAGTGCCAATGTCAAACCCCACAGAAAGTTTATTAGCATGTTAATTAATAGCATTGGCATATTATTAAATATGTATTAGTCGCTGAGGGGTTTTTTTTGCCTTCTCAATAATACATACATACTTAATGCTGAGGTGGTTAATTACTTAAATCTTTTCCACATAATAAAATATGCTGAATTTAAGATGAGCTATCAAGCTGCCAACCCAAAGCAATTGCAAAAGTAAAATTGATAGCAAGGTCAATGTTTATGTATCAAAATATAAAACATTTAGTGCTGTCTATGTGAAGTGAACACTATTAAACAAAGGGACATCAGTGAGGGATGATTTGGATTTTGACTGTAAAGCTATGGCATTATTTTCAGCCTTGAAGACTTAACTTTCTGAAATTAATATTTATGGGAACATAATGTGCACTTACCAACTGGATTATTACTCCTAGCTAGTTGGGAAATGACTTTTTTTATTTTGGTCTTATTATTTATAATATAAATACATCACACCACGTATCTGTAAAAGACTCTTTCTAATCAGATTTCCATTATCTGACTTTAGCTGAAATATCAGGATGCTCAGGGACATTGTCCTACTTGGTACTTTATTGAATACTTTTTGTTCTGCTTCTGAAATTTCCCAGAAGCAGCCACTTAACATAACATATTCTTATAAGTGACACCAGCACAACGTTGCAGAGAATACCAAGCAACTGGAAAAGAAAATGTAACAATCCATTGTTTAATTCTGCATGAGAAAAAGTAATGCCAATTAAATTATTTAATATACTTGAATATACTTTTCTTATAACATATTGTATGCATTTATAATTCTGTCAATTACTTATCAGCTTTCACTTTAGAAACCCACAAAACTTGCTTGCCAAACAGAGAAAAATTTTCAGCACTAACATCCAGACACAGCAAGTCTTGGAACAGATGGGGAAGATGGTGAAGTATAGGGGAATGCCATCTACCCCAACTCTGGTCATGTTCCTTCTTCATTTTACCATGTAACCAGGATATTATCCACATGGGAAATTGTTCCACCCAAATGATGTAATGAATGTAGACAGCCATCTTGATTCATCATCCAGGAATATCTGCCTAAATCTGTAGGTGCCAAATGTAGTAAGTAACTTGTTTCCTATTAAACTAAACTATTGTTGATCGATTAAATAGGATGGATTTCTTTATTTGACTGTTGGAGCTAGATACAACATTTTAACTCTCCCTTTTTCTTGGGAACCATTACAATCCAATCCACCACTGTGTGGATCCTGTCACTACAAAACAATATTTATCATGCTGTCTCAATGTGATTTCACTTTTTCCATCAGAGGATGAGGAATTTTCTCAATACAAAATGGATTTAGCACCTTTTGCAGTCATGTGATAACCCTAGTTTAATTTGCTCAAACCTTTGAAAGAATTGTTGAGAAAAGACACATAATGAAGTTTTGTTGTCTTACAATCATCGGGACAATTTGAAGGAACACCAATATCCAGGGAAAAAATCAGCATTTATACTGTATGATTAGTAAGTGTGGTTTTGTTGTTAAGTAGACTCTGATGGGAAGAGGCATTACCATGAAAATTGCACAAGTTAATGATGATTGACAGTTAACTATTAATCTCAATGAGCAGGAAACTGATTGCATATTACCAGCCCATGCTTGCAAAATTTGTAGCACTGTGGCTATCATTAGGTATAATTCTGTAATCGGACAACATCTATTAAAAATTGCTCAGTGTAAAATAAATTACATTGACAGTGAGTTTAGGATAGTTAGCTATGCTCACAGTATGAAGCACTTGAGTGTATTGGAAGCTACATATGTTAATACACGCAGCTCTGATCAATGAAGACAGAAAGAATATGTACACACACACTGTGCCTTTTTCAACTCAGCTCAACTCAAAATAGATGACAATCATTCCCTGGTTCAGCTCTCAGGGCACAATGCCCTGAATAATAAGAATCATCTGCCTGGTTTAAAATTTATATAAAACTTAAAACTTACAAAACTTTAAAACAAAGAAAAGACCAAGTTGTTCTTATCTGCACTTTTCTTGAATGTGCAACACAGCAAAGTTGTATTGTGCTACTTCTAAATGGGCAAAAGAACATACAAACTCTGAAAGTCATCCCTCAGCAAATTATAGAAGTAATTGAGAAAGATCCATGCAACAGTCTTCACTTTGGCAAAAAATTAGTGAGATTCCCCTGCAGTTCCCACAATCAGACTGTTCCCCTACGTAGTCCTTGCTATGGTCCAGTGAACATGCACATCCAGTGAATAAGAGGTTGTGCAGCAGCATCAGGAATGTATCTTCACTATTCTTCAGAATTGCAGCAGGGATTCCATCTCCTTCAGAGGCCGAATCATTTTTCAGCTAATAAGTGGCTTTTGCACCTCATTCCAGACTGGCGCTAGTGCTGAGACTGAACAATATAGGCAATTAGAGTCATTGAGTCATGGGGCAATAGAGTCCGACAGCACGGAGACAGGCCTTTTGGCTCAAGCTGGTCCATGCCAACCAAAATGTCCATCCATATAAATCTCTACAAGGTCACTCCTCAGCATCCGATGCTCCAGGGAAAACAACCCCAGCCTATTCAGCCTCTCCCTACAGCTCATTTCCTCCAACCCTGGCAATGCCCTTGAAAATCTTTTCTAAACCCTTTCAAGTTTCACCACATCCTTCTGATAGGAAGGAGACCACAAGTGCACACTAGATTCCAGAAGTGGCCTAAGCAATGTCATGTACAGCTGCCACATGACCTCCAAACGCCTATACTCAATGCTCTGACCAATAAAGGAAAGAATACCAAACACCTTCTTCACTATCCTATCTAACTACGACTCCACCTTCAAGTTTAGCAACACTCCCCAGGATCTTACCATTAATGTACAAATCCTGTTCTGATTTGCCTTTCAAAAATGAAGCACCTCACATTTATGTAAATTCATCAAAGAACTGTAACAAATTTGTGAGGCATGATCTCCCACGCACGGAGCCATGTTGATTATTCCTAATTAAACCCTGTTGTTCCAAATACATATATATCTTATCTCTCAGAATCTTACTGGTCCATAGTTCCTAGGTTTTTCTTTGCAGCCCTCCCTGAATAACAGCATAACATCCGCTACCCTCCAGTTTCCAGGACCTCACAACGATGCAAAAATATCAGCCAGGGCCCCTGCAATTTCTTCTCTAACCTCTTGCAGTGTTCTTGGATATATCTGGTTAGGACCAGGAGATGTATCCAACTTCATACATTCTAATACGTCCAACACCTCCTCTACTGTGATATCGACTGTCCCCAAGATATGACTACCAACTTCACCAAGTTCAAGTCTTCATGTCTTTCTCCATGGTAAACACGGAGGAAAACTATTCATTAAGGACCTCGCTCAACTCCTGTGGTTCTACATGCACATGTTCAGTTTGGTCCTTCAGAGGCCCTATTCTCTCTCTAGTTATTCTTTTACCTCTAATGTACTTAAAGAACCTCTTTGCATTTACTCTAATCTTCTCAGCCAAGGCAATCTCATGACCCTTTTGTGCCCTCCTGATTTCCTTCTTTAGTAAACTCCTATATCCCCTAATCCCCTATATACCTTTATGGATTCCCTTGATCCTGGTTGTCTGTACCTGAGCCATACTTCATTCTTTATTCTGGTCAAAGCCTCAATATCTCTTGTCATCCAGGGTTTCCTATTTATGTCAACCTTACCTATCACCCTCACAGAACATATGGACCTTGAACTCTAGCTACCTCACTTTTAGAGGCCTACCACTTGCCAGAGATACCTTTGCCTGCAAACAAAATACTCCAATCAAGCTCTTGGCTAATCCCATCAAAAATTGCCTTGCCCCAGTTTAGAACTTGAACCTGTGGATCAGTTTTGTCCCACTCCATAACTATTTTAAAATTAATAGAACTATGGTCGCTGGTCCCAAAGTGCTCACCACTGTCACCTCAGTCACCTGTTCTGCCCTATTTCCCAAGAGTAGGTCGATTGTGGAATAGAGTTAAGGAAATTGAAGTTGGACACAGATGAGGATAAGAAACACTTGAGAATATTCTCTCCAGTAAGCATTTATTGCTCAGTGGTGGGCCTGTGGAATTCATTATCGCGGAGTGCAGTGGAGGCCGGGACACTAAATGTCTTCAAGGCAGAGAGTGATAAATTCTTGATGTCACAAGGAATTAAGGGCTACGAGGAGAATGCGGGTAAATGGAGTTGAAATGCCCATCAGCCATGATTGAATGGTGGAGTGGACTCGATGGGCCGAATGGCCTTACTTCCACTCCTATGTCTTATGGTCTTATGTCTTATCCTTGATGGGTTCTGCTCCATGCTTGACTTCTAGCAGGGTGAGCCTCTGAGTGTTAGAATCACAGAGTCATAGAGTCACAGAGATGTACAGCATGGAAACAGACTCTTCAGTCCAACTCGTCCATGCCAACCAGTTATCCCAACCCAATCTAGTCCCAACTGCCAGCACCCAGCCCATATTCCTACAAACCCTTCCTATTCAAATATCTATCCAGATGCCTTTTAAATGTTGCAATTGGAGTAACCTCCACCACTTCCTCTGGCAGCTCATTCCATATACATGCCACCCTCTGCATGAAAATGTTTCCCCGTAGTCTGTTTTATATCTTGCACCTCTCACCCCAAACCTATGCCCTCTAGTTTTGGATTCCCCCACCCCAGGGAAGTGACTTTGCTTATTTATCCTATCCATGCCCTTCATGATTTTATAAATGTCTATAAGGGCACCCCTCAGCCTTCTACACTCCAGAGAAAACAGCCCCAGCCTATTCAACCTCTCCCTATAGCTCAAATCCTCCAACCCTGGCAACATCCTTGTAAATCTTTTCGAAACCCTTTCAAGTTTCAGAACATCCTTCCGATAGGAAGGAGACCAGAATTGCATGCAATATTCAAAAGTGGCCTAACCAATGTCCTTGTACAGCCACAAGATGACCTCCCAACTCCTGTGCTCAATACTCTGACCAATAAAGGATTGACATGTTCATGCTAAAGAAACCACACCACCTATTTGAGTCCATGAATTGTTGGCTCTCACTGACAATTGTTCTTTGTTTCATGAGTTTAATGCTGTACTGCCATTTTCAGGCACCATATTTCTGCTGATTTCCTCAAACTATGAAGTTTCTGGTGATGTGAAACCTACCCACAAAGGCCCTTAAGGTAGTTTCCCAGACGAAGACTGAAAAAGGCAGTTCCTGGTAGACGCACAAGACTCTGTGCATGTGCAATGCACAGCAATGTTTTCAGCTGTTTTCAGCTTTTTAAACATTTAAAAGCCCAGCTATATAAATCAACAGAAGTGCACCAATCTAGCATAGAAACCAGTATGGTTATTATAAAAGGGAAGCCCACTGGACCAGAGCAGTGTGCCAGGCTAAAGCCTGAAAAACTGATTCCAACATTGTCAGAAACAGTTCAAGACAGATCCAGGAAAACTAAAAACAATTACTAGGAAAATAAACTATTGGAGCTTGTATTCAGAAATCCCAAGAGAGGGAGATAATGAGAAGGTTTCAAGAGAGCAACTGAGAAACCAGACAAAATTAGGAAATGACCAAAAGTTACAGGAAGCAGAAGAAAAGGAGAAATCTGCTGAGAAACCAGTTGGGGACTGAAGGAAGAGGAGCAAAAGAAGAAGATTTAGGCAGTGAATTGGTGCTGTGTGCAGGCTTCATGTAAAGCAAGCTGCAAGGGGCTCTGGAGGAGGTGGGAAGGAGGTGGAGATTAGCCAGACAGACAGTGTCCGGGAGTCTCTGGGAAACACGATTGAGCTATCAGGAGGTGAGCAAGAATTTAGGTGCTCTGAGGCAGAGTAATATTGGAACAGTTAAAAAGCTGAGGCTGAGCATGAAGCTGAAATCCCTCATAAGGAAGATCAGCGTTAACAAAAAATTTAATGATTCACAATACCTACTGACATTTGAGTGAGTTGCTGTCAAATCCATGAGTTTTGGTTTGCCTATATCTGCCATTCAATGCGCAGGGAACTGTGTCACTATTTGTTAATTCATAGTTCCTTATGCTAATTTTAGATATTAATCCAAAAGTAGATATCTTAAGTAACTTGATGTATACATTTGGACAATTAACCTCTAAAACGTTAGCTACTTTAAAGCCTTCAATGTTGGTTTGAGAGAAAAAGTGAATAATGTGCTGGTACACTTAAAAATGGCCATAAAAGTCACCTGACCTGAAGGTAGCCCTGCTCACAGGAATCTACAAATGAACACAAACTCATGTTGTGATTACATGTGAAAAAGATTACCCCAGAGTAACTACCTGGGCATCAAAATTCAACACGTGAAATGAAATTGGTAACAAATTAGACTTTTGAATGTCAATGGTGGAAAATTCTTGACCACAGAGTCTTAAAATCAAAATAAAAACCAGGAAGGACTGGAGGAACTCAGCAGCTCAGGCAGCATCTGTGGAAACTGACAGTAAACCTAACTCCTTTAAAACATGGAAATTTTATCCATACAATTATATCTGTGAGAACAAATGAACCAGTAATCCCTTCACCCAAAAACAGCAAATGCCTTTCATTTCCACTCCGTCTCAGCCTATAGTGTTTTGTATTGCTTGTGTGCTATTGTGCATATGTGTGATGTGTATATGTCACAAAAATCAGGATGGATTTTATCCTGTTAGTAACATTTGGTGTAATGCACTCAAGTAAAAAAAAAACAAACTCCTTGATTTTAAATATCAAAGAGAGCTATGAAAAAAATGCTTAGTGATGGTATTGGCGTCAAAACAGACTGCAACCTTTGAAACAATGAAAGGAGGTTACTTTCCACTTGTGTTTTAACATATTACATCTAAGCTTATTCACATTAATATTCTCAGATGCATCGTCCAAAGCACTAGGAGCAGTCTTTATTCAAGGACAAACTGAAAGTCCCATAACGTGAAATACATAGGATATGGGAGGCTATACATCAGTGCATACAATGGTACAACCATTGCAGTCACACAGCAACACTATCACTCTAAGTGTTGAACTCAACAAACTAGAAAGTTCCGTACAGTCTCAACCTGTAAGATTCGAATGTTGAAGGCATGAAAGAAGATGACAAACAGGTATTGGTGATGAAAGTGTTCATAGTCATTATGGCATTAATGATGATGTTTTGATAACAAAGATTAAGTAAGTATAAGTAAATTCCTGGAATAGTTTAGAACAGCAGACAGAAACTGTATTTTTTTGGAGAAAGCAATATAATTTAATTGTAAAAAAAATTTAATAATTTATACATAATCAAAACCCATATAAATCATGATGATGTGATTTATTGCATATCTCTGGTACCAGTAAGAAAAGCCACTATTCTGGAATGAACAGGTGAAAAGAGAGGACCGAGTCACTACACTAAAGGGATGTATTTACTAATTTATCAATAGTATGAGCTTCACAATATTTCTTGCCCATCCCTAAATACACTTTTGTGAATTGAATATGTTCTTTCTGAAAGCAGTTAAAGATCAAATCCTTTTTATTCTTCTGTATTTTGAAATAGAGTCATAGAGTTGTACAGCACGGAAACAGACCCTTCATTCTAACTCGTCCATGCCAACCAAATATTCTAAATTAATCTGTTCCATTTGCCATCATTTGGCCGATATCCCTCTAAACCCTTCCTACTCATAGACCCACGCAGATGCCTTTTAAATGTTGTAATGTTGTAATTGTACCAACCTCCATCACTTCCTCCAGCAGCTCATTCCTTACATGCACTACCCTCTGTGTGTAAAAGTTGCCCTTTAGGTCCTTCTGAAATCCTTCCCCTCTCACCTTCAATCTATGCCCTGTAGTTTTAGACTCCATACCGCAGGGAAATGACCTTGGTTGTTCACCCTATCCATGCCCCTCATGATTTTATAAATCTTTATATGGTCATCTTTCAGTCTCTGACACTCCAGGGAAAATAGCTTCAGCTTATTCAGCCCCTCCTGTCATCCCAATCCTGCCTCAGAGACACAGTATAGCTTTACCTCCTTCATCTTTATTCCAGGCCCTGGAGGGAGAGAGAACGATTGCCCATGTGCACAAGGACATGAGTTCTCAGTCTTCCCTCTGGAACAACAGTTTCTCAATGAACTATATAGTCATTTTACAGGGAGGAGCATCCAGATAAGGCAACGTACATATTAATTGAGTGACTGTTACAATCAGCGAGTGCCAATAGCAAAGATTAAGCCATCTGCTGTTACACAATGAATAATTGGCTTCACATAATGAATTCTTTTCACCTTGTTAACTGACTTTACACACTGAATGCCTCCTCATCTTGTTAAATGGCTTCACATAATGAATGCTTTTCCACCTTGTTAACCCACTACCCTTGCCTCCAGCACCTCATTGTTTACTGCAGTTTTTATCTGATCTGAGTGATGCTCAGCTGAACCTTTGGTTTCACAAAACTCAAAACTTAAGTGAAACATAACAGTTAGCTTAATATCAGTGACAGGAAAAATAATTGAATCCAATCCCTACTAACAAAAGAATAGAAGATCATTTAGAAATGAAAAACATAATAATGAATAGTCAGCGTACATTTTAATAGGAAAGGTCTTGCTTCATCGATCTTTTTGAATGTTTTGAATAGATAGCAAAGAGTAGATAATGTTAATGAGACAAGCATAAAAACCTTTGTTAAATTAGCACAATGGAATAATTAATAAGATGAAAGAATGAGGCTTTAAGGAGCAAGTATCAGAATAGATAGTTGGTTGGTTTCAAGGAAGAAAACTGAGTAGAGATAAAAGGTAGCATAGAAATGTAATGTAGCATGATTTTAGAAGATGGGAACTTGATGAGAACCCTCCTCCAACCCTCTTACACATCATTGGCTTGTATCCAAAGTGACAAAAATCAAATTTCTAGAGTCGGGTTCAGGAGTTGCTAAAAAGTGCTAACAGGAGGGAAACACTGTTCACCTAATGGAATCCCATACCAGAGGACGTGTTGATTCTGACAGAGTTGGGTGTTGAGGGTGGTGAATCAATTCAGGTCTGGTCAAGAAGTAGTAATTAGGAGTCCTGGGTTTTGGGGTGGGGTGGGGACAATGTATTGGCAGAGTATTTGTTGAGTGTCAGGCATTCAATTTAACATTTATCCAGGAGTTGCACGAGGCTTTTAATCCTCCACCTTGGTCCTGGGTAACAGCTAATTTGAAGCAACTCAAAACCCTCAACATTTTGAAACTTAAATGAACTCTCTTGGAGTGTTCCAGATGCAGGGGAATTGCCAATGAAAAATCTAAAATTTCCCAGATAATTCCCATAAAGTCAGCTGCACTGGGGAT
Source organism: Chiloscyllium plagiosum (assembly GCF_004010195.1). Taxonomy (NCBI): domain Eukaryota; kingdom Metazoa; phylum Chordata; class Chondrichthyes; order Orectolobiformes; family Hemiscylliidae; genus Chiloscyllium; species Chiloscyllium plagiosum. Next base: position 33,695,372 of record NC_057723.1, read on the forward strand.
TTTGCATGGTCCTAGTGCTCAATTCCAATTTAGACTGACCATTGACTCTCTGGCCATCGGACTATCTGACACAAAATTTCTAAATTTCCAGATGCCACCAAATTCAAGGGGGATAGTCAATACATGTGCTGACAAAAACTGCAACAAATTGCAAAATATTAATAAACTTATTAAATGAGCAAATAACTGGGAAATGAATTTCAACTGGGCTAAATTATGTTAGGCTTTAAGAGAGTAAGAACAAATAGAATGTTTCTAATTTAAAGAGAAAGCAAAACTAGAGGTCATCAATATGACCAAGCAGATACCAGCAAGGCTGAAGAAAAATATCCTTACAGCTGAGCTGCCAATAGAAAGGAAGGCAATGGCATTGTAGTATTATCACTGGGCTAGAGATCCAAATCCCCAGTTAATGATCTGGGCACAAAGGTTCAAATTCAATCATGGCAGATGGTGAAATTTGAATTCAATTTAAAAAACCTTGTAGTAAACAAAGTTGACAATGTCAATTGTTGTTAAATACTCATCTGCTTCAGGAAAAGTCCTTTTAGGAGAAAATCTGTCATCCTTACCTGGTCTGGCCTACATGTGACTCATGCGCCACAATAATACATCTGACCCTTAACTGCACTCTGAAATGGCTCTCGCAAGCCATTCAAGTCAAGGGGAAGTTAGGCTGAGCCAGCCAGCGATGCCCACATTCCACAGATGGACTTAAAATCCTGGGAAATTCTGCAAATTAAACATGGTTTGATGGTGGGGATCTTCTACCAGCTGCAAAAGCCATCGATGTGGTCTTTTGAGACTTTCATAACCAATGTTAATAAAGTTATTCAGAGATGGAATACTGTACGATCTTTAAACCTATAAGAGGAGTCATTTCTTTCTGTGGACTATCTTTCAGCTAATGGTACAATGATGTGACAACTCATTTTAGTAAGTGGAGTAGCAAAGATAGTGAACAGTGTCCACTGTGATGCACTGAAGTAGATGTAATAAAGCCCATAAATGTGGGCCCCAAGCAACAATAGGTGAAAATAGACTAGGTGGTATCACATATCCTTTGATAGACCCTCATAAATTCTTCCTCTTCATCTCAAGCATTGAGAATGTGGAGAACTGACAAGAATTGTCTACATTCCAAGCTTTTTTTAAAATTCGTTCACAGAATGTGGGTGTCACTGGCCAGAAGGCAGTTCAGAGTTAACCACGTTACTGTGGTTCTGGAATCACACATAGGCCAGACCAGGTAAGGATGGCAGATTTCCTTCCCGAAAGGACATTAATGAACCAGATAAGGATTTTTTTTCCTGACATCCGCAATGGTTTCATGGTCATCATCAGACTCTTAAATCTAGATTCTTTTTTAATTGAGTTCAAATTCCACCATCTGCCATGGCAGGATTTGAACCCAGGTCCCCAGAACATTAGCTGAGTTTCTAGATTAGTAGTCTAGCAATAATACCACTAGGGCATTGCCTCCCCATTTTAAATTTCCAAAGAATAACAAGGAAAATTGTTGGCAAGGAAAAAGAAACAAACATGCAAAAATGGAAGCATTTGTGTCAAAAACAAATAATGAAAAGTCTAAAATCAGCTATTCTCCCTTCTTTCACTTTCTCTTTAAACAACCTGTTCAAGAAACCCTAATACCAAGTTCCCTGATGAGTCCATTGTCAAAAAAGCTGCATGCTACATGTGCTTTCAATCTGCAGTAACAAATGGGGCTTCCAATTAAATGCTCTAAATGAGGTTTAAGTAGCTGGGCAGCATATCATTATCATCACCATCATCATCATCATCACCATCATTATCATCATCATCATCATCGTCGTCGTCGTCATCGTCATCGTCGTCATCGTCATCGTCATCGTCATCATCCCTGAAATCACAAACTGAAAAATCGGGTGCAGTGGGAATCTTCCCCACCCCCATGCATTTTTTGCAATGCTTATCTACCCTAGGCTGAATGGATAACCTTGTGTTAGGGAAGATAATAGATGAGTAAATTCAATTGTTTTCTAATAACTATTATTAAAGACATAATTTGAATCTTAAATAAATCTAAACAAGTCAATTTAACTGACATGGTTGTCATGGAAGCAGGTGCTGCAGTTACACATATTACAGTCTGGAGACTTACGGAGCACAATTGGCATGAATGGTACTGCAATTGCTTAGCTTTACAAAAAGAGGAATATGAAAGTATGAGGAAAACAATTTACAATTATAGAGGTTGTATAGTAGGTATAATTTATTTGGATTTTTCACAGGACTTCAATCAAGGACTGCATACTAGATGAATTGCTAAAGCCAAAACATGTGGAGTCAGTGACCAGTAAATGAATGAATAGCAAATTGACAACAGAAAACAGATAATAGGGATTGAACTCAGACTGTAAATAGTTGGGAAGTAGGGTTAAGCATGGATCTTTATTGGGACCACTAATATTTACCATTTCTGAAAACAATTTGGACTTTGAAATAAAGCACAATTTCAAAATTTGTGAATATCACATTAAGGATATATTTAGTACAGAAGTGGACTGCAACAAAATAATTATCAATAAAATTACAGGGTGGCCATCCAATTTGGCAAATTACGGCAATGAAGATAAGTGTAATTTATTGGTATGAACAAAAAAGAGGCTGCATAAGCGCAAAAATGGTTTACTTCTGAAAACCAGATGGAGGTCTTGATGTGTGATACAAGCATTAAAGGATGTATAAGGGGGATGAATTGATTTTTGTGTGCAATGTGGCAGGAGTTTGCTATTAAGGTTGCTTTGGAGTGTTTATCATTAATCAATATTATTTTGGCATTATGACCAAAAAAGAATAAAAACAAAGACTAACATTTATATGGAATCTTTCATGACTACCAGGTTATTCAAAGCACTTTACAGAATTCCTGGTATCTTTATCGGTCACTGTGCCATCTGCATTTGAAACACCATGTCATGTCACTTTGTAATGTAGAAAATGAAGCAGCCAATTTTCACAATGCTACTCCCACAAACAGCAATGTAATACTGTGCATTTGTGAATTTGATTGTGGCTTAAATTTTGGCAGAATACAAGGAATAATGCTCCTGCTCTTCTTTAAATAGTGTCATGAGATCTTTTCCATCCACATGAAGGGACAGACATCTCACTTTAACATCAGATCCAAAAGATGGTGCAGTGCAGCAAATTTTCAGTACTGCACAAAGTGCCAGCTTTGATTTATGCCTACAAATCCTGGAGTGGAACTTGAATCCAGATCTGAATCACAGCTAACGCTTGAAGGAGGATGCAATGATGGTCCATAACTGAGAGAAGGTTAGGGTATGGAACTGTTGCTGAATGAAAAATTGCATTGTGTTCATGAGGACCAAAGTTGAATAAGTCCGTGATGGACAGCTGAGTCAGAAATGAGCTTTACTGATTACATCTTTCCACCTCAGCTTCCACCTGCTCTTTGCCTTCTTCCTCACTAGAATGAGATATGATACCAAGAGTCCTCATAATCCTTGAGATGGTGATGTTATGCAGCATGCAACCATAGTGAGTTTTGACACATTCTGTCACATTCTACAGAGATCCTCCAGAGTGGTCAAGGTGAAGAAAGCAATGTTGAAGCATCTCAATATTCTGCTCAATCATGTTTTGTGTAGCTGAACAGCCTTTATAATATGTCTGCTGCTCACTTGTCTGTACGTTACACAGCAGAACAGCAAACATTGGAATAACTTCTGGATGAGGTATTTCTCAGAATTGACATATGTGCCTATAAAGGGATTTGAGTAAAGTCATTGGCAACCACACTGTCAGGCCTATAATCCTCATGAAAATAGGTACGGTATTTGTTCCACCTATTGTTTCCTGGAAATGGAATTAAATCTTTTTGAATATAAAGTCATAATGACCTCATGTATACAGAAATGGATGGTAAACTGGAAGATGCTGCAAATATTGACTGGTCCAGCCTCATAAGAGCCAGCTGCATGGAGTTCACTTTGCAGCTCACAGTTACTTACATGGCTACTGTCAATGTCATCTTCAACCAGACCTGTGGCTGCAGTTCAGGTGGCAACAGGTGATGGATTTATGTGAGAATCTCTGTTAGTGAAGCAGAAATTTGATGCATAGTTTGTCATTGAGACTGAGGTAGGTTAATTGCTCCTGCATACTCTAAGTACATATATTCATCCACAAACAACCAATTGCCACTCTTTCTCCACCAGCTTGTCCTTCTTGCTCTCCCCTCTGCCAATTTTACCTGTCCTGCTATAATCTATGGAGACTGCAAACCACTGTACCCATAAATGAAAGCAAAGGTTTTGTGCAGAATCTTTGAAGTCAGAACAAAACCTTCGCAAATGTCAATAACTCCGAAGAACTGTACTGTCACAAGCACCATAAAGACAAATAATGTTATAAAGTGATTCAAACTTCCAGTTAATCGCTGAAAGAATGGCACAGCAAGAGTTCACTTTATAAAACATTTATTGCATGAGATGATTAAAAGTTCTATTGAAAAGACATTATTTTCTTTCATAGGTAATTTATACTTTAAGCAACCAAGCTATGTTTGTTTTTATTATTTCTGATTAATCTTGGGGTAAACTGTTGCTGGGGATGCAGAGTTGTATTCAAGGATTTTCAGAACAAAGTAAGATAAATAAAGAGTCATTGAGTCATAGCGATGTACAGACCCTTCAGTCCAACTTGTCCATGCCAACCAGATATCCCAACCCAATCTAGTCCCACCTGTCAATACCTGGCCTGTATCCCTCCAAACCCTTCCTATTGATATACCATCCAGATGCCTTTTAAATGTTGCAATTGTACTAGCTTCCACCACTTCCTCTGGCAGCTCATTCCATACACATACCACCCTCTGTGTGAAAATGTTGCCCCTTAGGTCTCTTTATATCTTTCCCCTCTCACCCTAAACCTATGCCCTCTAGTTCTGGAATCCTCCACCCCAAGGAAGAGATTTTGTCTATTTATCCTATCATGCACCTCATGATTTTATAAACCTCTATAAGGTCACCCCTCAGCCTCTGACGCTCCAGGGAAAACAGCCCCAGCTGATTCAACCTCTCTCGATAGCTCAAATCAAGAATTAAATAGAATTAACATAGATGCTTAGAGAGCGAATCTGCGATTTTTCAGGATTTATGAGGGTCTACTTCTAACTTTATTGTGGATAGATGCAAGAAAGTTGCATAAATTTACTCCCTTAAGTTATATCTTAGGACAAATCAAACAGATGGGAACTAACTTGAAATGGTGAGGAATTTAGAGATTAAATTATGACTGTCATTCCTTAATTAATGAAAAACAGTTGAATGGCTATTTCCTCCATAGCTAACAGCCTTCTAAGAAATTGTATTCTTTGAAATCAAATACTTCAATACCAGTTATTATTTCAATTTTTGCCAGCAAAATATAAATTAGAGGGAGTATGCATTTTCCTGGTTAAAATAAGCTTCTTCACTAAAGGTTGAAATATAAAATATGGGACATGTTCACATTTAGAAATATATGGATGAAAGAGGGGGTAATGGATGGGGTTAGCTGAAGTTATGTGTTCTGAATTCAAGCAGATGCAGCAGCTCAAACAAGCATGGATAAACAGAGTAGAAATTTCCAAGAGCTATAAGGTGTCTATATTATACTTGTTTGAATTTAACTCTGTCAGAGTAAACTGGATTGATTCCTGAATAGATGATGCAAATACAACACTGGGCAGCATGATGCTCAAAGTAATTAGTCAAATTTGACAAATTAAGCTATGGTGTGTAAGGATGCATTGGGATTAGTAATGGAAAACTAATGGAAGCTTGGTGAATGATTACAACGGGCAGCTGAATAATGAGATGTAGGAAGTGAGATATTTTGACAGGAAGTGGTTTTGTCTTTTAAATGGAAAAAAAGCATCAAACATAAATATAAAACCAATGAAGAATGAATAAACCATGAACTGTCAGAAAAAAATCATTTGGACATGGTGAGTATGTTTCCATGGGGGTTCTTCATGTACATTGCAAGTTTGGAAGAAAAGCATAGGAACCTTATAGAAATAGCATAAGCACCATTTATTCACATTTGGATAATCCAGTATGAAAACTTCTGTACCTCAATGCCATAAGCTAATGATATTCCCCAGTGTACTTTATGACAGTGTGAATGATCAACCATCCAACTCACATATTACACTCTCCAAGGATCTCATGATCTCAGCCATTTTCTGTCTGCTGCTTTACTATAGGAGACCCTAATCTGAGCAACTCAGAGACTGAAACATCATATCTCCAAACTCACACCTAATTACAGAGTTCTAATCACAAAAGTCCATGTCTGGATAAATCATATGGGGAAGAAAAACCAATTACTTTCTTCAAGATGCAGCACCCATCAGATCTACTGGATAACAAGAAAAAGTTTATCAAGAAAAATAAACCCCCTGGACGGTACTCCTGCTAATTCACCTACAATGGTCAAATAATGCAAGAGCTGTAGTAGAGACTGAAGTTTTGTAACTATACACTTGTCATCTGCTCCCCATCATTATAGGTTTCACTATTTGGTACAAATCCATCCAAATAATTCTCCTGAAATAACTGCACAGAGGCCAGTATCCCATAAACATTTATTTAGATGAGCACAGTACATGGGCTCTGACCAGCCAGCTCAGGGCCAGTCCCTAGAATCAAGAGACTCTCTGAATCCCCTGTTTTTTCTGTCAGCCAGGGCTCCCTGTTTGACCCCGGTTAACAGTCGCAGTTTCATAATCAATGAGATCAACTGGCCCTAGTTCCAATCCCTGCACCTCCAACGCAACCTGGCACTCATTCAGGTTTTCACCATTGGTCTTACATTCAGTATATTTCTGTCTCTCTCCACCTAACAATGGACAACTTATCTCCTTATTGACAACATGAGAGTTCAACCCTTGCTCTATGAGTCTCTGTATCATAATCTCCATCAACATTTGACAGATCCACTTTATATCTGTGACCCACTGTCACAAACCCTCTCCAGCACTCTTAAAAAACAAATCAGAATACAGACGATATAGAAGCAGTTTATAGGATAGCATGTTCTGTGGCTGGAAACTGAAGAAGACTCCAAATGCAGCAAAAGGGGTGAACGAAAAGCTCAACATAAAGCTAAAGGTAAAGTTGCTGAGCACCATCGGGCCACTCCCTTATTCGATGTAAACAACTTGCAGTGGGTTTAACCTGAGGTCACCATGCCTTAGGCAAGGAGTAAGTTTGAGCAGACAGGGGCCTCAATGAACCTGTGTTATTGGTGTCACACTATATTGCAAACCAAACACCTAGCCAACTAAACTGACCAATCCCTAATGGAGAGCTCAAGAATTTATTCTGAGGGCTGTTGAGCAGATGGACACTTTACTGAGACCAAATACTCTGAGTAGAAAACAAACCATGAAAATTCAATCATGCTGCATATCTTGCACTAACAAAAACAGATTTCAGCCATAGTTTCAAACCAGACAGTCAAACCATCACTGACCCCACTAAGAGAAAGAAAAAATTGCCTCACCAGACAGGAGGCATTTAAAATGGAGCACAGAAATAACACATTTCTTTCCTATCCTTGTTTGACTGACTGCAATTTGAATTCACAGCTAATGAATAAAAGCAGTCCAGTTAGATAAGTTGTTTTCATATTTAGAGAATTTGCCAGGGAAACTCAACAGGTCTGGCAGCATTTGTGGGGTGAAAGCAGAATAACATTTTGAACTGCTTTCTCCCCACATATGCTGCCCGACCTGCTGAGTTTCTTCAGCAATTTCTGTTTTAGTTCAGATCTCCATTGTCTGAAGTTCTTTGTTTTACTTTATTATTTTGTTATTTATTTCTCAAGATCCATGAAGAAACCTTCACCAAATTCTGCTCCAGGTTTCACCCTTCCAACTTTCTGCTATCCCTGAACTCAGAAAGATCTTCAATTTACTTTCTACTCTCCACACTTGAGCAGATGGCTAATGTAAGCACATTAAAAAGACTTTAATTAACATTGCTTGCTCCCCATACTTATCATTTTGGAATAACTGCATATAACCTGTACCTGTCTTGAGGGACCAAATATGATCAACCCTCATGTTTCAGACTAATAGTGCGGGGCACACACAACGTATTCCTGTATAGATAACATCCAGCTTCAAGTTTGTGAATGTGTGCTGGAGATCGACAAATCACCAGCCTTTTCCAGTGTATAACTCAGTTTAAACCAATGGAATGGCCTTCCCCCCCACCCCTCCCCCAATGTTAGCTTAGCAGTAAAAATAAGTGCACATCCAGCCTCTTTCACATGTTCCAGATGTTATCCATCTGCAACCCAGCTCAGTTCTTTTGAGATTTAAAGGAATATTTTACCACAAGCCTTCTTTAAAATAGAGACTACTATATCCCATAAGGGAAAATGACAATGATATTTGAAGCTGCTGAAGCTATGATATCATTGGAAGAATATGAAACAATGCAATTAGATTTGTATTGTTCTTGTAAAGGGCCTGCACAAACACAATGACTTCTTTTGGCTATGCAAACATAAACGATCCTCCCACCAAATTCAGTAACTTTGAGGCGTTTTTCCCTTGTTTACCCTGTGCTTTTTTTGTGGTAACCAGATTTAAATAAGATCAATGAAAACATAACCTGATTCAAATGGAAAATTGCTGTTTCCACTCAGTTGTCTGAGGGTTTCTGGTCTGTACAGGTTCAAATGAAGATTTAACACATTCAGGGAATATGCCAGCGGTGGACTTTGTAAACCATGATATTTAAGGGACATGAATGAGTAAAAGGGAGTGTCATTACAGATAGACAAAATTTTGAAAAGCTTCAGAAAGATTCAGATGGCATCTGAACCCTTTTGCTAAGGTGAAAGAGGAAAAGAAGAAAATCCAAGGTGTAGCAACAAGTCTGTTTAATGTATTTTCAACCACTTCACAGCCCACTGTAGTATCTTTTATATGAAGCACCTTCAGAGATGTGCCCACAATCCATTGTCACAGCAGAAGGTAACAACTTCACTGAGTCAGAAGTTTCTCAATTATTTTAAGTTCATGGGGAATCTTCCAAGCAACCTCATTTCCTCCAGGAAGGTTCTTGAAGATACAGTGGATTCAGAAATAGAGGAAGTAAATAACTTGGCAGGAAGGAAAATAAGAAGTGGTTAAAGTGAATGATTTGATTGCCATTTATTATGATCAATGTTTCTGTACAAAGTGAACACTTTATGCAGTATTTCTGGATATAAGACCATAAGAAATAGGAACAGCAGCAGGTTGTTCAGCCCCGCCCACTCTGCCAATTAATAGGATCATGGCTAATTTGACATTCTTCATATCCACCTTCCTGCCCTTTTTGCATAACTCTTGATTTTCCTACTGATCAAGAATCTATCTCAGCCTTAAATATATATGAGGACTCTGACCCATCAGTTCTCTGTGGCAGAAGTTCTAAAGACTTCCAAACACCTGATGGAAGAAATACCTTTTCATCTCAGTCTTAAATTGGTGACCCTTTATTCTGAGATTATTCCCTATGGTCTGAGACTCTCCCATAAATGAAAACATCCTGTTAGCACTTACCCTGTCAAATCCCTGAAGAATTCTATATGTCTCCATGAAATTGCCTCTCATTTTTCTAAACTTCAGATGCAACCTTTCCATACCAGACATCATCCTCACCAGCCTTCTCTGAACTGCCTCCAATGAAATGATACCTTTCCTTAGATAAGTAAACCAAAACTGCTCACAATGCTCCAGCTGTGATCTCACTAGCACCTTGTATAGTTCAGTAAGACTTCCCTACTCTTATACTCCAACCATCTTGAGAAAGGGCCACTATTCAAGAATTCAGTGGACAACTGAGATGAGTACACCACTACCATCACTGTTAGCAAGTGCAAGGAAGATTGTGTGCCAAAGAAATCAATCTCTGTGTTCCCCAACCAGAAACCTTGGATGAACCTGGGAATCCACTGCCTATCAACGACCAGGCATGCAGCATTCAAGTCGGACGACCCAGACCTATACAGAAAATCCAGATATGACCTCCGCAAAACCATTACAGATGCCAAGAGGCGATACTGGACCAAGATAGAGGCCCAAACTAACCATATGGACACCTATGGCAAGGCATACACAACATAATGGGATACACAATGAAGCAGAGCAAGATAGCAGGCAAAAATACAACCCTCCCAAATGCACTCAATGCTTTCAATGCTCAGTTTGAGCAAAATGCCAGTGGTGTGGTGTCACCCGCTGTGACAGCCCTGGATGCACCTGTCCCCTCCGTCACTGCTTCAGATGTCAGATCCTGGGAGCCAACCCAAGGAAAGTAATGGACCCGGACAGAGTCCCCAGCCATGCACTTACATCCCATGCAGACCAGCTGGTGGAAGTTTTTGCTAACATCTTCAACCTCTCCCTCCTATAAGACGAAGTCCCCAGTTGTTTTAAGAAGACCACCATATTACAAGTACCAAAGACAACCCATGCAGCATGTCTTAATAACTACCACCCAGTGGCTCTGACCTCCATAGTCATGAGGTTCAAGAGGCTGGTCATGGCCCACATCAACTCTAACCTCCCGGCCTGCCTAAATTCTCTGCAATTTGCCTACCTATGAAATAGGTGCACAGTGGATGCCATTTCCCTAGCTCTGCATTCATCCCTGGAACATCTGAATAACAAGGACACCTATGTCAGACTCATCAACTAGCTCCACCTTCAACATCATAATCCCCACCAGATTAATCTCAAAACTCCAAGACTTGAATCTCGGCTCCGCCCTCTGCACTGGATCCTCAGCTTCCTGACCTACAGACAACAATCAGTGAAGATAGACAAAAGCACATCCACCACGATAATCCTCAACACTGCAGCCTAACAAGGATGCATCTCAGTCCCCTACTGTACTCCCTGTACACCCACAACTGTGTCGCCAAATTTCATACTAATGCCATCCAAATGTTTGCTGATGACACCACTGTGGTAGGCTAGATATCAAATAAGGAGATGGAATGCTTGGTCTCATGGTTCAATGATAACAATCACTCTCTTAATGTCTGCAAAACAAAAGAACTGATCACTGAGTTCAGAAAGAAATGAGGAGGACATGCTCCTGTCAACATCAATGGAGCTGAGGTGGAAAGGTTTGAGAACATCAAGTTCCTCAGAACAACAGTAACCAACAATCTTTCCTGGACTTCCAATGTAGATGTGACAGTCAAGAAGGTACAACAACACCCTTTCTTCTTCACGTACCTTAGGAAATTTGACATGTCCTCAAGACCCTCACTAACTTTTCCAGATGCACCATAGAAAACATACTGTCCGGGTGCATAACGGCCTATTATGACAACTGCTCTGCCCACGACCATAACAAACTACAGAAAATTGAATGCACAGCGTGGACTATCATGCAAGGCAATCTTCCATCCATGGAATCCATTTGTACTTCTCATTGCCATGGAAAGGCTACCAACATTGTCCAGGACCTGTCCCACCCCAGTAATGCTCTCTTCTAACCTCATCCATCAGGCAGAGTATACAGAAGATTGAACATACACACAATAGATTCAGGAACAGTTTCTTCCCTGCTGTTACTAGACTGCTGAATGGACCTCTGTTACAACAAATAATGTTCATCTTGCTAATGCTGATCTTGCTTTGTGCACCAACTGTGCAACCGTAACCTTGTATGCCTCGCTCTGACTTAGAACCCTATGATCTGTATGTCCTTGTTTGCTATGATCTGCATATAATGCTTGTAAAACAAAACTTTTCACTGTACTGAAGTACATGTGACAACAATAAATCAAATCAAATCATATTCCATTAGCCTTCCCAATTACCTACTGACCTATATTCCAGCTTTCTATATTTCATGCCCAAGTACATCCAAGTTCTTTGTAGGAAGAAAATAGATTGAAGCAGATAAAGTAAAGAAGTACAACATTCAATGATACTTATTTGCAGTTGCCACTGAAACCTATTCAGCAGAGATGGGTGGGTCTATTTAAATAGTATGGAGTATTATGAGCTCGGCCAGACCACTCAAAACATTCTTAAGGAGGCAGCCCAGACCATAACTTAGCAATTTGTTTCGGTAAGTGTACAGTGAAAATTACCCAGAGTAAGTTAGCGACATTGACTATCAGGTTAATAACAGACAAAAATTTATTCACGATATTACACAATGAAACATTTGGAAAAGTGTGTACGTAGTAGGGTTGTTGTAATGGGTGACTTTAACTTTCCCAATATTGATTGGAACCTCCTTCGAGCAGATGGTTTGGAAGGATCTGTTTTTGTAAGGTGTGTTCAGGAGGATTTCCTAACTCAGTACGTTGACAGGCCGATGAGGGGAGAGGCCATTCTAGATTTGGTGCTCGGAAACGAGCCGGGGCAGGTATCAGATCCTGTGGTGGGAGACCATTTTGGTGATAGTGACCACAACTGCCTCACATTCTACATAGCTATGGAGAAGGAGAGGATTAGGCAAAATGGGAGGATATTTAATTGGGGAAGAGGAAACTATGATGCGATTAGACATGAGTTAGGAAGCATGGATTGGGAGCAATTGTTCCATGGTAAAGGCACTATAGACATGTGGAGACTGTTTAAGGAACAGTTGTTGCAAGTGATGAATAAATATGTCCCTCTGAGACAGGCAAGAAGGGGTAAGATAAAGGAACCTTGGATGACGAGAGCGATGGAGCTTCTCGTCAAAAGGAA
>NC_057723.1:33709768-33712465 GCF_004010195.1 Chiloscyllium plagiosum
GATCTTGGTGTGCAGGTACATAGATCCCTTAAAATGGCCACCCAAGTGGCCAGGGTTGTTAAGAAAGTATATGGTGTTTTGGCTTTCATTAACAGGGGGATTGAGTTTAAGAGTCGTGAGATCTTGTTGCAGCTCTATAAAACTTTGGTTAGACCGCATTTGGAATACTGTGTCCAGTTCTGGTCGCCCTAGGACATCATAGGAAAGATGTGGACGCTTTGGAGAGGGTTCAGAGGAGGTTTACCAGGATGCTGCCTGGACTGGAGGGCTTATCTTATGAAGAGAGGTTGACTGAGCTCAGACTTTTTTCATTGGAGAAAAGGAGGAAGAAAGGGGACCTAATTGAGGTATACAAGATAATGAGAGGCATAGATAGAGTCGATAGCTGGAGGCTATTTCCCAGGGCAGAAATAACTAACACAAGGGGTCATCGTTTTAAGCTGGTTGGAGGAAAGTATAGAGGGGATGTCAGAGGCAGGTTCTTTACACAGAGAATTGTGAGAGCATGGAATGTGTTGCCAGCAGCAGTTGTGGAAGCTAGGTCATTGGGGACATTTAAGAGACTATTGGACATGCATATGGTCACAGAAATTTGAGGGTACATACATAAGGATCAGTGGTCGGCACAACATCATGGGCTGAAGGGCCTGTTCTGTGCTGTACTGTTCTATGTTCTGTGTTCTATGTTCTATGTTCTGTGTTCTATGAAACAGAAAGAACAGAATAAAGAACCCCTACAGAACTCAGTCTATACAAACCATGCTTAATTATGCTGTTCCGAATACACACAACAGTCCCAATAAGCAAATCCCCTTAGAAACCAGTATAATTGAATGGAACAGATGCTTACAGGTTGAAGTTAGAAAGGCAGAGAGAGAGAGAGAGTTTGTTTTCACACAGCTCAATGTTGAACTCCCAAATAGTTCTGGACTAAACTGAATTGTTCAGCTAGAGAGCTGACCATTCCCCTTTCATTATACAGGTCACTTCTAAAACATGACTACTTTAGCCTGAAGTCTCATCTGTTTACATATAACCAAAAAGGCCTTTCAAAACCAGACTAATCGGCACAGAGAGCAGTTTCTTACCCCTCTGACAAAAACCAAGGACATTGTATCCTTGAGGAAAGGAACAGCTTTTGGGAAAAAAAGAAACCACTTTGTGATAGCAACAACAAAAAATCGAAATGACAGAGTGCGTCATTAATTCCTTAGCTATATTCAAACCTGGGAGTGTTTGAGGAAGATGATTTATTTGTTCTGCAATGTATCTTTAGTAATGCACACTTTATTTTAAATTTGATATCCCATCACAGAAAGAGAACACAGGACTATGTAAATTCACAAAACTTCCTCATGTTGTAACAATGCAATAAGCAATGTTTCCAGTCAACATGTTTACCCAAAGCTCATTAAATGTGGCAAGCAACATATAGCAAGTCCACTGCCAATAAGCACTTAGTGAATGTTGTATGTTCATACAGAGAAAGGATAGAAGACAAAATTATGTTTCATTTTTGTCATAACTGGAAGTACCATTAGAAACCTGCTGTAAAAATGAACTTAACAACCAACATTCTCGTCTTTAAACCAAACAGCTGATCCTCAGTTCCCTTGTGCAATGCATGTGCTTGCATGTCATTGCTTCATTCTCAATAATCAATTTGTGACAACAAAAGAATAAAAAATAAGACTCAACAATTATTTTGGATTGCATCAGCTAAATCAGAAACTGTGACTCAAGTTACTGCTCAAAACGCTTTTGTAAAATCACTCCATCTATTTGGAGCTCCAGCTTTATTGCTAACATGAAATAAAAAGAATTGCTTTAAATCATCAGAAACCTGAGTCATTATAGATCAAAGTTGAGAAGAGCGGCCTTTGTGTGGAGCCACAGAAAATGGGGAAGACACTAAATGAATATTTTGCATCAGTATTTACTGTGGAAAAGGATATGGAAGATATAGACTGTAGGGAAATAGATGGTGACATCTTGCAAAATGTCCAGATTACAGAGGAGGAAGTGCTAGATGTCTTGAAACTGTTAAAAGTGGGTAAATCCCCAGGACCTGATCAGGTGTATCTGAGAACTCTGTGGGAAGCTAGAGAAGTGATTGCTGGGCCTCTTGCTGAGATATTTGTATCATCGATAGTCACAGGTGAGGTGCCGGAAGACTGGAGGGTGGCAAACGTGGTGCTACTGTTTAAGAAGAGCGGTAAAGACAAGCCAGGGAACTATAGACCGCTGAGCCTGACCTCGGTGGTGGGCAAGTTGTTGGAGGGAATCCTGAGGGACAAGGACTGATTCAGGATAGTCAACATGGTTTTGTGTGTGGGAAATCATGTCTCACAAACTTGATTGAGTTTTTTGAAAAAGTAACAAAGAGGATTGTTGAGGGCAGAGCAGTAGATGTGATCTATATGGACTTCAATGAGGCGTTCTCCCCATGTGAGACTGATTAGCAAGGTTAGATCTCATGGAATACAGGGAGAACTAGTCATTTGGATACAGAACTGAATCAAAGGTAGAAGACAGAGGGTGGTGGTGGAGAGTTGTTTTTCAGACTGGAGGCCTGTGACCAGTGGAGTGCCACAAGGATCGGTGCTGAGCCCTCTACTTTTCATCATTAATATAAATGATTTGGATGTGAGCACAAGAGGTACAGTTAGTAAGTTTGCAGATGATCCCAAAATTGGA
>NC_057723.1:33712955-33735039 GCF_004010195.1 Chiloscyllium plagiosum
TGGTGGAGGCTGGTACAATTGCAACATTTAAGAGGCATTTGGATGGGTATATGAATAGGAAGGGTTTGGAGGGATATGGGCCGGGTGCTGGCAGGTGGGACTAGATTGGGTTGGGATATCTGGTCGGCGTAGACGGGTTGGACCGAAGGGTCTGTTTCTGTGCTGTACATCTCTATGACTCTATGACTCTATTAAATTAGACAATGGTGATTCACTTTTAAATTGTTCAGCTCACAAATGTGCTATTAAATGTGCAGATGAAAAAAATTATTTGAGTAAATTTTCAGCTTATAAACTTTAAAATCAAAATAGGAAGTTCAAGAAAAACAAGTCTGGTGGCACCTGTGGAGAGAGAAACAAACTTTTTGTTTCAAGTCCAATATGATGTTTCTTTAGATTTCTTTTTTCCGGATTCTAGCAGCCACAGTATGTTGCCTTTATTTTAGTCACATACTTTAAAACAATGAATGTGATTTGATTTGATTTAAAGTCGTCACAAGTATCACAATACAGAGTCTTTTATGGAGAACATATTTTAGTCAGATTTACCAACCTCAAATAGTAGAACAGTGTGGTGCCGGAAAAGCATAGCAGCATCCAAGGAGCAGGAGAGTCAACATTTCAGGCGTAAGCCATTCATCAGCATGCCACTGAGCTGCTGTGCTTTTCCAGCACCACACTTTTGAACTCTGACTCTCCAGCACCTACAGTCCTCACTTTCTTCAAATAGTAGAACCCTTTGTAAACTTTAGCAATAAACATGATCTCCCAAGAGGAAAAATCAAGGCGAAATGCATGGATAAAATTTGTATTCCAGTGCATTTGTTCACCTGTATTTACATGAATATTTCTTAATCAATGAACGTTTGAGAAAATGGGCCAAGCAGGTAAAGGCTACCATCTCATTAATTATGCATTGATTCCCTTCATAGATTGGACATCTGATTCTGATGAAGGGTTGTGACTTGCAATAGCAATCCACTTCTTCTAGTCCTACAGATATCTGTGATGTTGGCATAATAAGTGAAATGATAGACCTTAGTTGTAACATCCATTCTCCCCATGTCAATTGGCTGAGAAATATTCATGTAAATATGATTTGGAGTTGCTGGTGTTGGACTGGGGTGTACAAAGTTAAAAATCACATAACACCAGGCTATAGTCCAACAGGTTTATTTGGAAGCACAAGCTTTCTGAGCGCTGCTCCTTCATCAGGTATTTGTCTGATTGATCAACCACCTGATGAAGGAGCAGCGCTCTGAAAGCTAATGCTTCCAAATAAACCTGTTGGACTGTAATCAGGTGTTGTGACTTTTAACCGTGTAAATATGGATAAACTGCTGCATTGGAGCACAAAATGTATCCACAAATTTTCTGTTCAATTTTCCCAACTGTCAAATTTGTACTTTGTTGTATGAACTTGTTACTTTCTTTATTTGTGGTTGATGAATGTATTGGGGGAGAAATTAGTCATAGAACATAGAACCTAAAATAATACATCACAGGAACGGGCCCCTCCTATGATGCCAAATTAACCTAATCCCTTCTACCTAGCCTTGGTCCATATCTCTCCAATTCTTGCATATTCATGTGCTTATCTAAAAGTCCCCTAAATGCCCCTATTGTATCTGCCTCCACCAGCATCCCAGCAGCGCATTCTTGACTTCTACCACTCTCTGTGTTAAAAAACTTGTCTATCACATTTCCTTTGAACTTTCCCCTTTAAAAGCATGACCCCTAGTTTTAGACATTTCAATATTGGAAAAAAGATTCTGACCAGATTCTGGTTAAGGTGGCATTAATTGTCCAGACAGAAATAGGTGATGAAAATTTTTGTAAGTCTATGTCCTGCACCTAAGGAAGATTGAAAATCCTGTGGCATTGTGTTGATTCTGGATGAGGTACATCTATCTTAGAACCCCTCTGATGAAACTCTGATGCTCAGAGTTTATGGGAAGCCTATGCCACCAATTTAGGTGTTTTTATCCAACTTTGGTGTGTAAGCAGATAGTGTTGGAGTGCTTCATTGGCTCCATCACGACTGTCCTCCTTTCCATATGTTCTTCAATGGAACTTACCTGAGGGTTAAAACCAACAAGGCAAATGAACAGACAATTACCCTGCTGCAATGAATGAACTGGAATAAAACTGGACCTCATCTAAATTTTGAAAAAACGCTAAAGGCTTTGCCTGCAAAACAAAAGATCATGAACCGATTGCTCATCTGCCAACATAACGCTACTATTCATTTCCAATGCGATGGCTCAATGTTCAACTCAATGCCCTTCCTATACAATTCAGACTAATCTGTATATCTAAAATATTTCCTTTTGGACTTACCTCTTATTTCCAATCTGTATATGTGTTGCTTTAATAATGCTTTTCATATTTTGTCATTAATAAACTTATTCTTTGTAATTTGCACTTTTGAGCTTCAGAATTTTGTTTTCTCAAGTGAATATTTTCCCCTGATAATCTTTATGTCAAACAATCTGTCTTTTGTCTCTTTTAGTCTTGAATGTATGTGTGTATTTGGGTTTTCTAAAGGGATATTATTTAAAAGCATAGTAATATTGGATTTTCTTTGCCATTTGTTGAAGTTGTATCTTGACAATAAAGAGTTCTTTACCATTAATGATAAAACCTGTGTGAATTGCTTTTGTCCTGAACAGCAGTCACTCAGGCAAATTGTTCATCTTGTTTGTTTAGTTAGATATTCACACATTTGTAATGACTTGTGAAACAGTGAGGTAGGATGAGGAGCCCACTTTTCCCTGTTAAATCCCACAGTGGCCAGTCTCTCAGTCTGCCCAACTGCAGAACAGGATACAGATTACTGGAATCCATATGTGACCCTGTCACTAAATTCAAATATATTCCTTTTTTAAAATTTCCTAGGTGCTGTGAGTCACCTACTGCCACACTTCGCTTTCCTGTAAATATGTTGAAATATAGTATATGAGTAACTTATGCCATGGCATTTGTAAATATAGTAGGCTTTGCTATGGATGACTAGTTACTTTGGATTAAGGAATAAGCAATTCTGGAGGATGCATGTTTGTCACCAGATCTTCCCCACTCACCAATGTTTGTAACATACATAAATTTTAGAGTGTACATTGCAGACACATTAACTATGAATTATTTATAATGGTGATTATATTGATGTGCTAAACTCAACAGCAATCAGCTAACAGGAGATATTGTATTTCCTGAATACTTATTACAACACACATGATATTTTCTTCTCTTTTTTTCTTTGTATCCCAAAGTGCACTTACACACAACTGAATGTTTTCTTTTCCCATTACCAAATCACGCATGGTAACAATGGATATTATTAAAGTGTCAGATAATTAATGTCAAAGTGAGCTCATT
This sequence comes from Chiloscyllium plagiosum, assembly GCF_004010195.1. NCBI lineage: Eukaryota > Metazoa > Chordata > Chondrichthyes > Orectolobiformes > Hemiscylliidae > Chiloscyllium > Chiloscyllium plagiosum. The sequence goes on from NC_057723.1 coordinate 33,716,334, forward strand.
AATTAGGACTTATTGATCTTGTGTTGAACTCTAGTCTCCTGCAAAGAAAAGTGTGATTCTCATTATATAAAGGGTTTATGTATTCCCTTCAGACTGATATTGTGTTTACACGACTAAATAAGGAGGCATCAGAAGGGTAAAGGACACCCTTACTAAAATCATCCTGGGTGAACACATAAATGCAGCTCCATCTTTTAGCCTAAGTAGAGATCACATAAAGATTGGCTGATAAGCATTAAATTTTTGATCACTTTTTTACTTAATGTGATTGAAGATATGTTAATTATGTACTAATCACTTTTAATATTGGAACATTACAAATTGCATAGACATTACACAGTAGTTAGTAATGTCAATAATTCCACCATTTCCTGGAACATGCGGCACAATAGTATTATAAACCAGTTTCAGCAAATATTGAGACATTATTTCCCAATATTGAAAACCCTTTAAATTCTCAGAAAGTTTCAAGTCACAACTTCCGTGGTGTCTCCCAAATGTTGCAGAAACTCAAATGTGTCCTTTCAGCTTCTCAAGCTTTTGTAGCCCAATACAGGTTCTTTACATCCAGATATTTATAGATGCATACAGCGCAGAAAAGGCCCTTTGGCCCATTTAGTCTGTACCAACATAACTACCACTAATCCCAATTTCATGCACTTGTCTCATATCCTTGAATGTATTGATATTTGAAGTACACATCCAATTTTTTTTTAATGGTCATAGGGTTTCCAGCCTCCACTACCTTCCCAGGCAATGTGTTCGAGGTTCCCATCACCAAATGAGTGAAAAGTTTTTTTTCCCAAATCCCCTCTGAATTTCCTGTCCTTTACACTAAAACTATGCCCACTCATGATTGACATCTCAGCCCAAGGGAACAGCTGCTCTCTATTCACCCTGTCCACACCCCTCATAATCTTATACAGCTCAATCATGTCCTCCCTCAGGCTTCTCTGCTCGAAAGAAAACAATCCAATCCTTTTTAGTTTCTCCTTATAACTCAATTCTGTATCCCAGGCAACATACTGCTGAACCTCCTCTCTACCCCCTCCAGTGCTATCACATCCTTCCTGTAGTGAGGTGACCAGAACTGTACAATGTACTCCATAAAGTCATAGAGATGTACAGCACAGAAACAGACCCTTCAGCCCAACCCATCCATGCCGACCAGATATCCCAACCCAATCTAGTCCCACCTGCCAGCACCCGGCCCATATCCTCCAAACCCCTCCAATTCATATACTCATCCAAAGGCCCTTTAAATGTTGCAATTGTACTAGCCTCCACCACTTCCTCTGGCAGCTCATTCCACACACTCTGCGTGAAAAAGTTGCGTCTCAGGTCTCTTTTATATCTTTGCCCTCTGCTGGGGCATCTTCTTGCTCTTAAATTCTATGACACATCTGATGAAAGAAAATTTCCCATATGCCTTCTTAACTATCTTATTCAAACACTCTACTGATTTCAGGGATCTGTGAATAACTATCCCAAGCTCCTGTCCTTCTCAGCCATTCAGTGTCCTGCCATTCATTAAATACTCCTTAATCTTGTTTCTTCTTCCAAAGTGCATCACCTTGAAATTATCAGTGTTAAATATCATCTGTGACTAGTCTGTAACCTACAACCATCTTCTTTATTATTAACCACTCTATCAATCTTGTGTCACCTGCAAACTTGCTTAACATCCCCCCCCCCCATATTTCCATCTATATCATTTATGCATATAGCAAACAATAAAGATCACAGTACTGATCCTCGTGGTACACTGCTGGACACCTGCCTCCAGTCACTCAATTGGCATTCTACCTTTTGTGTCCTGTTATGAAAACAGTTTCTGACCTACCTCGCCAAGATTCCCACAATTCCACATGCTTTAAATTTGTCAATCAGTCTCCCATGTGGGACCTTGTCAAAAGCTTTGTTAAAATCTATATAAACTACATCAACTCCCTCATCTATTTGATCACATTTTCAAAAAATTCAAACAAATTCATTTGGCATGGCCTCCCTCTGATGAAGTCATGCTGACTATCGCTAATTAACCCATGCCTTTCCAAGTGGGAATTAATTTGCTCCTTCAGAATTTTCTCCACTGACGAGAGACTTATCAGACTGTATTTTCCTGGTTCATCTCCACCACCATTCTGAAAAAGAGTAACCATGTTAGCTGTCATCCAGTCCTCTTGCACTTCCCCTGTAGCCAGACAGGAATTAAACTTTGTGTCAGAGTCCCTGCAATTCTCTGCCTTGCCTCATACAGCGGCTTGGGAAACAATTCATCTGGGCTAGGAGATTTGTCTGTTTTGAAGACTGACAGAGCTTTCAATGCCTCCCCATGTCCTACGTCAAATTGTGCAAGTTCCTCAGAGTCCCTTTTCCTGAATTCCATACCTACATTCTCCTTTTCCAGAGTGAAGTCCGAAGAAAAGTATTAATTTAACATCCTTCAAATATCCTGTGGTTTCACAGACAGATTGCCCCTTTGGTCCTTAATGGGCCCTACTGTCTCCCTGGTTAACCACTTTCCGTTAATGTAAATATAAAGAATCTTAGAATCCTCCCTAACCCTGTTCACAAATCCTTCCTCACGTCCCCTTTTCACTAATTGCTTACGTAAGTTCCTTCCTACACTTCCTGCATTCATCGAGGGCCGTAGCTGAAATGCTCCCTTTGAACTTATTAAAAGCCCTTCTGTTCTTCTACATCCAGTCATGAATTGTTTCTGACATCCAGGGTTCTCTGAACTTTTTGCTCCTACATTTCCCTCTAAAGGGTACATGTTGAACCTGTACTCTACCAAGCTCCTTTGCGAATGTCCCCCATTGCTCCTCTGTAGACTTACCTACTTTGGCCACTGCTTTATTTTAATAAATTCTGCCTCATTCTAGTCCAAAGCCATCTTTTAGAAACTATCTTTTTCTTTGTGCAGAACAAATTTGAACCGTACCATGTTGTGATCACTGTTGCCTAAATGTTCCCCCACTGCTACACCAAACACTTGCCCAACTGTTTTTCCCAGAACCAGATCCAGCACTGCACCATCCCTTATTGGTCCTTCTACGTATTGATAAAGAAATCTCCCCTTGATATATTTCAAGAAATCCACACTCTCTAAACCCTTAAGACTATGTTTATGTGGGAAAGTTTCATTCTCCAAGTATAAAAGGAGATTCACGGGCGACCTGATTGAGGTTTACAAAATCATGAAGGGTAGACAGGGTGGATAGAGACAAGCCTTTTCCCAGGGTGAAGGATTCAATAACCAGAGGTCATGCTTTCAAGATGAGAGGTGGAAAGTTTAAGGGGGATACATGCGGCAAGTACTTCACACAGAGGGTGGTGGGTGTTTGGAACGTGTTGCCAGCAGAAGTGGTAGAGGCAGGCATGGTAGATTCATTTAAGATGCATCTGGACAGATGCATGAGTAGGTGGGGAGCAGAGGGATACAAATGCTTAGGAATTGACCGACAGGTTTAGACAGGTTTACATTTGGATCGGCTCAGGCTTGAAGGGCCGAAGGGCCTGTTCCTGGGCTGTAAAATTTTCTTTGTTCTTTGTTCTTTATAAGTACCGGATTATAACTCTAACACACCTTTGTGAACTGTCCACATATTTGCTCCTATATTTCTCGCTGATTCTCTGAGAGCTATAATACACTCCCAGTAAAGTAGTTGCCTCCTTAACATTCCTATGTTCCTATGTTCTATCCACAAAACCACATTTGAGGACCCTTCCAAGATATCATCTCTCCTCATTGTAGTAATTGACTCCTTAATTAATAATGCTACACCATCACCCTTTTTACATTGTCCTCTAGGTGATCTAAAGATCCTATACCTCGGAATGTTAAGATGCCAGACCAGCCATTCCATCAACTATGCTTCTGTGATGGCAACAATATCATACTTCCATTGTCAATCCATGCTATGAACATGGCATACCAATCCATGCCATCAAGCTATGTAACAGCAAAAAGTTTCAAAATATCAAGCAGGTGAGCACTCAGAGATCTTCAGTATCAAGGCCACAACCGACGCTTGGGATCCCATCAGGAGCACTCACTTTCCTCTAGAAACAGCTGACTTCACTGACCAATATCCAGGATCGTGGGAGACATGCTGGACTTCAGGTGAGACTGAAATTCTAAGGTTTCAAGTTACGTCCCTTCCCTGCATACTCCTGGCAAACATTCAAGCCATTGAGATCAAAATGGATAAATTTAAAGTGAGACTCACCTTTCATAGAGAGTTGAGAGAATGCTGTGAGTTGTGTTTACAGAGACATGGCTCACTCTGCTTCACCAGACTGTGCTTTATAACTTGAATTTACAACTCACCAAATGGATCTCAGGCAAATCATGGGGTAGTAGGGTCTGCCTCTGAATCAACACCTCCTGGTGCTCAGACATGCAACCCTGGGAGTCACTGCCACCCCCCCCCCAGACCTAGAATATTTAACAGTGAAATGCCATCCAAACTACCTGCTGCACGAGTTCACCTCTCTATCCTGGCAGCCAGAAGTGAAGAGTGCACTTGAGGAACTATATAACGTTACAAACAGTCTTGAAATGGAATACCCCGAAGCCTTCTTCATTGTAGCTGATGACTTCAATCAGGCCAGCCTCAAGATTGTGCTACCAAAATTCCACCAACACATCTCCTGTCCCACCAGAGGTCTGAACATCCTTGATCATTGCTACACAACCACAAAAGATGGCTACCATTCCATCCCCTGTCCACATTTTGGAAAATCAGACCACAATGCTGTGCTCCTCCTCTTGGTTTACAAGCAGAAATTGGAGCATGAGAACCCAGTGCAGAAAATAGTGCAGTGTAGGTCTGATGAAACTGAAGGGCATCTACAGGACTGCTTAGAGTGGTCCATATTCAAGAACTAAGCACCCAACTTAAACAAGTATGCTACTACCGTTATGGACTTCATGAGTAAGTGTGGAGATGACAATGGCCAAAGAGGTTAATCTGATTGTTCCCCAACTGGAAACCATCCACTCCCTAGTGAAGTCCAGCTCTGAAGCGTTCAAATCAGGTGATCCTGACCAATACAGGAAATCTAGGTACAACCTTCGCAAGGCCATCAGGAGGTCAAGAGGCAATAACTGACTAAGCTTGCGACCCAGACTAACCACATGGACACCCATCATTTGTGGTAAGGCTTACACGACATAACAGCGACAAAGCGAAGTTGAACTGAATTGCAGATAACAGTACATCCATACCCAATTAGGTCAATCCATTCTATGCTTGCTTTGACTAGAAGGTCAGTGAAACAATATCACCCATCCCATCAGCCTCAGAAGCTGTACCCATGGTCACCACTGTAGATGTTAGATCGGCCTTCTTGACAGTAGACAACAAGGATGCCTACGTCAGGCTACAGCTCCGCCTTGGAGAAAGTGAGGACTGCAGATACTGGAGATTACTCGGTGCTGAAAAAGCACAGCAGGTCAGGTAGCATATGAGGAGCATGAAAATCGACATTTCAGGCATAAGTTCTTCATCAGGAATGAGGCTTGTGGGGCGGGAGGCTGAGAGATAAATGGGAGGGGAGTGGGGCTAGGGGGAAGGCAGCCAGGAATGTGACAAGTAGATGAAGGTGCGGGTGGAAATGATAGGTCGGAGGGGAGGGTGGAGCTGATGATTGGGAGGGAGGGAAGATGGACAGATAGGACCGGTCAAGGGGGCGGTACTGAGCTGAAGGCCCAGGACTGGGATAAGGTGGGGAGAGAGGAAATGAGGAAACTGATACAGTTCTTCCTTCGACACCTTAATTCCAAAAAACACCTATCTCCAAAGTACAGCACCTAGGTCTCTGCTCCCCCCACTGTAACTGAATTCTCAACTTCCTGACTAACAGATCTCAGTAAAGATAGGCGACAATACCTCCTCGATCATAAACCTCAACACCAGTGCCCCGTATGGCAGCATTCACAGCCCGCTATTATACTCCTTATACACACACATCTCTGTGGCCAAATTCCACAGAAACTCTATTTACAGCTGCTGAAGGCACCACCATTGTAGGTCAGATCTCAAACAATGATTAGAAAGGAATACAGGAAGGAGATAATGTTTGATAGCATGGTATAAAGACAACGATCTCTTCATCAATATCAACAAACAAAGGAGCTGGTCATAGACTTCAGAAAGCGAGTGCAGGGCACAGCCCTGTCTGCATCAATGCTGCTGAGATGGAGATGGTCGAAAGCGTCAAGTTCCTGGGAGTGATGATCACCAACGATTTGTCCTGGTTCAGCCACATCAACGCAATGGTCAAGAAAGCACAATAATGCCTCTACTTCATCAGGAGGCTAAGGAAATTCAGCATGTCCATACAGACTCTTACAAGTTTTTATCCTATCTGGATGCATCACAGTTTGGTGTGGCAACTGATCTTCCCAAGAACGTAAGAAACTAGAGTTCTGAACACAGCCTAGTCCATCACACAAACCAGTTCCCCATCCATTGACTCCATCTATACTTCCCACTGCATTGGGAACACAACCAACATAATCAAAGATCCCTCCCACCTCAGTTATACTCTTTTCCACCCTCTTTTGTTGGGCAGAAGATATAAAGGTTTGTATAAATGTACGAGAAGATTCAAGAGCAACTTCAGCCCGCTGTTATCAGACTTTTGAATGGATATCTTTAATGTTAATGTTGATCTCTCTCTGCACCTTTTCAGCAGCTGTAACATTGTATCCTGCATTCTGTTACCCTGATGTATTTGTACAACAAGATCTGCCTGTAAGACAACACCTTTCACTGTACCACAGTACATGTAACACTCAGATGCATGCATGGCTGATGAGCTGGTGTATGAGAGAAGTATTCATATTTTTGGATCATTGAAATCTCTTCTGGGGTAGATGTGACCTGTACAAGAAGGACGGATTGCACCTGGTATAGGGAAAGCTGGATGACTAGAGAAATTGAGGGTTTGGTTAAGAAAAAGAAGGAAACATATATCAGGTACAGACAGGATAAATCGAGTGAATCCTTAGGAGAATATAAAGGCAGTAGGTGTACACTTGAGAGGAAAAGCAAGAAGGCAAAAAGGGGACATGAGATAGCTTTGGCAAATAGAGTTAAGGAGAATCCAAAGGGTTTTACAAATACATTAAGGACGAAAGGATAACTAGGGAGAGAATAGGGCCCCTCAAAGATCAGCAAGGCGACCTTTGTGTGGAGCTGCAGGAGATGGGGAGATACTAAATGAGTATTTTGCATCAGTGTTTACTGTGGAAAAGGACATGGAAGATATAGAATGTAGGGAAATAGAAGGTGACATCTTGAAAAATGTCCATATTACAGAGGAAGCAGTGCTGGATGTCTGGAAATGCATAAAAGTGGATAAATCCCCAGACCCTAATCAGGTGCACCCTGGAACTCTATGAGAAGCTAGGGAAATGATTGCTGGGCCTCTTGCTGAGATATTTGTATAATTGATTGTCACAGGTGAGGTGCCGGAAGACTGAAGGTTGGCAAACGTAGTGCCACTGTTTTAAAAATGTGGCAAGGACAAGCCAGGGATCTATAGACCAGTGAGCCTGATGTCAGTGGTGGGCAAGTTGTTGGAGGGAATCCTGAGGGACAGGATGTACATGTATTTGGAAAGACAAGGACTGATTAGGGATAGTCAACATGGCTTTGTGCATGGGAAATCATGTCTCACAAACTTGATTGAGTTTTTTGAAAAAGTAACAAAGAGGATTGATGAGGGCAGAACAGTAGGTGTGATTTATATGGATTTCAATGAGGCATTCAACAAGGTTCTCCATGTGAGACTGGTTAGCAAGGTTAGATCTCACGGCACACAGGGAGAACTAGCCATTTGGATACAGGACTGGCTCAAAGGTAGAAAACAGAGGATGGTGGTGGAGGGTTGTTTTTCAGACTGGAGGCCTGTGACTGGCGGAGTGCCACAAGGATCGATGCTGGGTCCACTACTTTTCATCATTTATATGAATGATTTGAATATGAACATAGGAGGAGTTAGTAAGTTCGCAGATGACACCAAAATTGGACATGTAGTGGAAAGCGAAAAAGGTTACCTCAGATTACAATGTGATCTTGATCAGATGGGCCAGTGTGCTGAGAAGTGGCAGATGGAGTTTAATTTAGATAAATGCGAGATGCTGCCTTTTGGGAAAGCAAATCTTAGCAGGTCTCATACACTTAATGGTAAGGTCCTAGGGAGTGTTGCTGAACAAAGAGATCTTGGAGTGCAGGTTCATAGCTCCTTGAATATAGAGTCGTAGGTAGACAGGATAGTGAAGAAGGCACTTAGTATGCTTTGCTTTATTTGTCAGAGTATTGAGTTGGGAGGTCATGTTGCGGCTGTACGGGTCATTGGTTAGGCCACCTTTGGAATATTACATGCAGTTCTGGTCTCCTTCCTATCAGAAGGATGTTGTGAAACTTGAAAGGGTTCAGAAAAGATTTACAAGGATATTGGAGACTAATGGGTGATCTTATAGAAGTTTATAAAATTATGATGGTCATGGATAGGGTAAATAGACAAGGTCGTTTCCCTGGGATGGGGGAGTTCAGAATTAGAGGGCATAGATTTAGGATGAGATGGGAAAGATATAAAAGAGACTTAAGGGGCAACCTTTTCATGCAGAGGGTGATACATGTGTGGAATGAGCTGCCAGAGGAAGCAATGAAGGCTCGGACAATTGCAACATTTAAAAGGCATCTGAATGGGTATATGAATAGGAAGGGTTTGGAGGGATATGGGCTGAGTGATGATAGGTGGGTCTAGATTGAGATGGGATATCAAGTTGGCATGGACGAATTGGTCCGAAGTGTCTGTTTCCGTGCTGTACATCTCTTTGACTATGATTCCAAATCAAATCCTGCTTTACACGAGTAAACCAGAATGTACTTCTGGCAGGTGAAACAGACTGGTCAAAATCACATTAAGAAAATCATAGCAATGTTTAGAATTGGTGTATCACCAAAGTGCCTACCTCTCCTATGTAATTTTATTTGCACAATTACCTTTACCCAGAAATTTTCTCTTGAGGCAAATCTCATACCTTTGAATTTATCTCTTTTATTTATCTACTGCTCGACATTAAATTCTCATTCAGCCATCTTGCCAGTTGGTTGACTCCTACACAGCTGTGAGAAGCATTCAAAAAGATATCCTTCGCAACACAGGAATCAGCAAGATTCAGAACAGCAGCACTGTAACATACAGCCACAGAAACCTACAACAGATCTGAAACAATTCTGCCAGTATCTTTTGGATGTAAAACTGATAAATGTTTCCTTGTGTGAAATGTAATGTGGTTAGCCTGCTACTCCCTGTGGGAGATCGAATAGCAAGGTTTTATTAGTTTCCATTCATCACTTTTAACAGACCCTGATCTTATTATCGAACAAATTAATGAGAAACTGTGCTAATGCTTCCCTGACAGCATGAAGAGAGACACTTGGGCGTTGTTTTTTTCTTTTTTACTGGTTTAATGAATATTAACCCCACAACATACACACATTAAAAAAAATTAGGTTGGGCGGAATGTTAAAATGTCAAAAATCTTTAAATTGGCAGTCTAATCTAATCTAAGCTGCCAGCCAGCTGGAAGAGATACTGTTGTTATTTTATTATATTGTAATAGAGCTATGCGCCTCATATTTAATCATCCTTTCAGCTTTGGGTGGCTGGATTTTCGGGGCTTCACTCCATCGACTTCAAGCAAAGATCCCGTGACGGAAACACCTCTGACCTATGCCTGCCCTTGCTGATCTCCCTCATGATCGCCCCACCTCGGGAATTCCCCCTGATCTCCACGTCGTTTCCTGCTACAAACCCCGACCATTCCCCGCTCACGCCTCCCCTGCAGGCGGACAGCTCCCAGTCTCCTCTCGCCGCCATCTGTACACATAGAGGGATGGTGCCACTCAGACCCTCAGCTTCAATTAGGCACTGTCGGGTTTCCTGACCTCTGCCCGCACTCTCACCCCGTCCCCACATCCACAAGGAACATTCTTCAGGGGGTAAAGTTTTAGTTTTAGATTGCTGTTCATAATGGTGCTCTCATTGGGGTAGATCTTGACTTTATGAAATGGTGTAAAGTAAATAATGCTGAGTCAGGTGAGTGTCTTATTGTAGGTGAAGCAGATATGCGGAAGCCAGCAGCTAAAAATAACTCACTTCCGAGATCGAGCGGCTCTCACCTCCTTTTCGCCGACGGTTTTATCAGGTAACTCGGCTGTTGAAGGTTAAATTTAAAGCAACCTATGATTGTAATTGAATTAAACTTCTACCAAATGCTTAAACCTGTCGACTTGCATCTCAGAATGACACTTTGATTTGCACTAAATAAAATTACAGGGGAAACTGCATAAATGGACGATGCAGTTGCTCATAACTTTCCCCAGAAATCAATGGTAAAGTAATGGTTAGTTCACATCGCCACTATTATTAATGAATACAGTACGCACTCAAGTATTTTATGATGTAGTGGCTATGAATTGACCGAACTGCTGCGCTTCTGCGCTGTTAGCTCCGCGAAAACAAAATTCGATATTTATGTCAAGATTAGTACTTGAGCAGTAAATATAAATAAGCTGTGCCGCAGATGTTTAAAAGTGGTATTTCATGTCATTACTGAACCTCTTAATGACGTGATTTATTATCCTGCCAAACTTCAAGATAGAAAATATTTAAAACCCACCCTCTTGGAGGTAATAAAGTGTTGGTCCAGATTTTTAACATGCTTATATTTTTTTCCTCCTATACTAAATTGATCCTTTCAGCTTTTCCCATGGTACATGGGCCATATCAATGTTGGTTGTTCACCTTGGTACCAACATTTTTTTTGGATTTGGGACAAAAAAGTCTGCAGATGCTGAATCCCAAGGTAGACAAGCTGGAGACTGGGAAAACACAGCAAGCCAGGCAGCATCAGAAGATGGGGAAGTCAAAGTTTAGGGTGTAATCCTTCTTCAGGACTGGGGGAGGCAGGGTGTAAGGTGAGCTGGAGATAAAGAGGGTGTTGTACAGCCAGGTGCTATTTATGTTACCAGGCCTCTCCAATTACCCAGGTTATGGATTGGCACTGACACACATTGCCCTATTCCGAATTATTTTTAGCCACCAAGTCCTAGAGTGGTACCTGACCTTGAGGCTGTCTGGCTCAGATGTAGGAGAGCCATCCATCCAGCAAAGCTCAGCATGTGCTGGAAGAACAGTGTCTCATTTTCTACTTGAGGGCTCTGCAGCCTTCAGGACTCAATATGGAGTTCAATAATTTTAGAACAAAATAAAGAACTGAAGATGCTGGAAATTTGTGTTGCTTTCTCTCCACAGATGATGCCAGACATGCTGAATTTCGCAAACAATTTGGTTTTGTTTCAAAGATTTTAGAGGCTGAATACCACCAACTACATAACAGGTCCATCACGACATAGTCTCTTTCAAGCTCTGCTTTTGTACATTGTGGCTTGGACTTTCAGACCTTAGAGGTACTGAGCAGGGACAAAAATTAGTTTCATCAGCCAATATGCCAGTTCCCTGGCTCCATCCTGCCTCCAGGCCATTTCTGTGGAAGTAAGATCACAACCAGCAGGGCTACCTGTCCACTTGTGGTGGATAACTTGTCAAGCTCATTAAGCACCTTACTAAAGCACTGACAGAGCTGATTCCAATGCCTGGAGACATAGATTAAATAACGTGTGGCTATCCATATGAGTAGCATAAACAGATCTTTCCCTACAAAATATTTCAGTCATTTATTTAAAATATTAGTCACATTCGTCGGGAATGGTCTACCTTTTACAACGTCTCTCTCTGATCACTGAAAATGTTTAATGTGTTTAATCAGTATACCTTAATTATAATGTCAAGTAAATTCCGGATAATGGATGTTGGTCCAATTGATCAATAGTAATGGTTTGATTGACTTACCATTCTTAATGACGAATGACATTTCACAATCTAAATATTCTTGAATCAAGAGAATTGGAAAGGGAGAGGCTGAATGGGCTGGGCTATTTTCTCAGGAGTGTTGGAGGCTGATGGATGACATTATGGAGGTTTATAAAATTATGAGGGGCATGTATAGGGTACATATTCAAGGTCTTTTCCAGATTGGAGGACATAGATTTAAAGTGAGAGGGGAAAGATTTGAAAAGGACCTAAGGGGCAACTTTTTCATGCAGAGATTGAGCGTGTATAGAATGAGCTGCCAGAAAAAGTCATGGAGGCTGGTACAATTACAATATTTAAAAGGCACTGGATGGGTATATGAATAGGAATGGTTTGGAGGGATATGGGTCAATGCTGACCATTTGGCCATCTGGTCTGTTGGGATTAGATTAATTTAGGATATCTGGTTGGCATTGATAAATTGGACTGAAGGGTCAGTTTCCATCCTGTACATCTCTATGATGCACAACATTCTGTAAGAAAACCTTTCTCCATACCTAAGTATTAACTAAGCATTCAACATGTCAATTTCTTTACTTTGATGTATAACAGACTGAATCTTGAGATTTTTTTCTGTCAGTGAAGACTTCCAGAGGTTTCTCTCATTTAATTATCCATTCCATCTCTATGGCACCCTTCTTTTCAAGTCTAATCCCATCCTACTACTTGGAATTCCCAGAAGAATTAATCAGTTACTGGATATCACTGAAAAATCTGCAAAACAAGTACTGGCACCATTTTCAAAGACCACCCAGCATCTGGACAACACTAGCATTCCAAAACCATCCTGGTCATCGAAGATGAATGAGTCAGAGAAAATGGTATCACAATTCTCTAACAGGGACTGGAGGCCTGGGTAACGCAGAGCAGTGATCTTCTCTTCTTCGAAGACCAGCAGAGAAGGCCACACCAAGATTCAAGGTCACCACCCTGATCAGGGCCATCTCCATGATGCAAAGGAACAGTCAACAATGCTGTAAGAAGGTCAACAACCTTCTCCAACCCAACAGGATGAGCTCCACACTCTTCCCTCTCCCACCTCACCGTCACTCTATCTCTGCCACTACATCCACATCCTACCAAGACTCATGCACTGCTACTCACACTATTGCATGAAACATCTTCCCTCACTTGTTCTCATTCTCCCTTATCCTCCCACATCAATAAATCTGCATGGATTCTGCTTAATCAACCAGCTCACATCACCATCTTCTCCCCATCTGCACCAGCACTGACAACCACATGTAGTCTGAGACTGGGAAAGATGGAAGTTTCCTCCCCTGAAGGACATCAGCAATGGTTTCATAATCATCATTTGTGCAACAGGCTTGAGGGGCTGAATGACCTCTTTCTGTTCCTGCAGTACCTATGACACCCACTTTTATCTCACTCAATCCCTCCTTTTCTCTCATTCTAGGAGAGAAGTGGCCATAATAGGTGTAAAGGACCAGGGTGAGTGAAGGGGGGCTCAAAATTAGGCTCCTTACACACTACCAGGAGAAAATCTTGTCGCTCACAGGAAAATACTGGGACTGTCCTTGGAGGGATGCTAGGACATCATCTGACACCAACCAATTAAATACCACTGTTTATTCCACTACAACACTAAAAGTAACCCTTCTGTCAGTGTCATTCATTGCACACCACTTCTAACCATTGTCCACATATCTTCTCTCCCTTGTGTATTGCAAATACCAGTGGGGTGGCTGTGGCTGGGAGGAGAAATGGGATGCTGTGCCAGAAGGCACTTCCTTCTAAGAAAGAGAGTTCCAAAGTCTCAGAGAAATCATCAACAAGGCTGCTTCCTGACCTCTGGACCCCACTCTCTCCCCAGTTTAGATACTAATACCTCAGAGTGAATATCAGGTACCATGTGCTGGTGCATCTCACTGCAACAACCAAGGAAGCAAAGCCCAAGGTCGCTGATGCTCAAAGGACTGCCAGAGACTAGGCACCTGCTCAGCCCCAACCAAGAGAGGCTCTATGGGTCTTATGAGTTACTCATATTTTTGTTGTTATTTTCACCTCTCCCAGTTGTCAGGATCTGTAATTTTTTTAAAGCATTTTTGCATGATTTTTCTTTTATCCTTTAACTTCTCTGTCATTTACATCTGTTTTTGGTAAGTATGTGATTTCTGAATTGATTTTAAATAAATGAACATATAGCATGGAATAAGTTTGTTATAAACCAAAAGGGAAATTGCTGGAAAAACTCAACAGATCTGGCAGCATTTGTGGAGAGAAAGCAGACTCAATCCAGCAGAGATTTTCCAACATATCCAAACACCTCATTTACTGTGTCTGTTGCTCTCAATGTGGTCTTCTCTACATTGGGAGTCAGGGCGCCAACTTGCAAAATGTTTCAGAGAACATCTGACACATGCACTAAACAATCCCAGCAGCCAACCACTTTAACACCCCTTCCCACTCCTCCAATTCATGCAAGTCCTGGGCCTCCTCCACCACTAAATCCTAGCCACCCGCCAACTAGAAGAAGAACACCTCATCTTCCGCATTGGGACCCTCCAACCACACAGAATCAATGTAGATTTCATCAGTTTCCTCATCTCTCCTCCCTCCCTTTATCCCAGATCCAACCCTCCAACTCAGCACCACCCTCTTGAACTGTCCTACCTGTCCATCTTCCTTACCACCTATCCAGTCCACACTCACCTCTGACCTATCACCATCACCCCTCATCTTCATTTACGTATTACTTTGCTAGCTACCTTCCACCCAGTCCCACCCCTTCCCATTTAACTCTAGGCCCCCTTGCCCACCACCTCCCCCACATTCCTGATGAAGAGCTTATGCTTGAAATGTCAATTCTCCTACTCCTCAGATGCTGCCTGACCAGCTGTGCTTTTCCAGCACCACACCTTTTGACCACAATTACTAATTAGCGAAGAGGAATGGATGCCCTAGTACTAGTGACAAACAGGCAGACAAAACTGATGAGTGCAGTATCTTATTTCTGTGAACCACTGGCATTGTTATGTGAAGCCAACATTGTTGTATTTACTTCTCTTTTGTCCTCTCAGTAGGAAAGGATATATGATGCCTGTGGATGGCCTCACACAAGAAGAGGACTCCTTCAAGTTGGCATCTCACTGCAGAAGGGTGGTGGGAGTGGTTGATGGATAGATGGCAGAGTAGAAATAGGTGAAAGAATATTGAATTCTTAGGTGAAAGGGACAAAGTAAATCCTGTCAGAATGCCAAGAATTCAAATGTCCCGAAAGTCCCAGTTCCTCAGAGGCATCTATTTCAAAGCTGGGTTCCCATTATCTTTTTCTGATGTTTCTCACAGGCCTGGCTTTGAAGGGATAACACACAGCAGCAGTGGGGACCTCAGATGAGATGGAAGCCACAGAACCAGCACCATCACATCATTCCTCTGCCAGCACAGTTATAATCACGTCATTTAGCCCTTGTATGTAGTTTAACACTTTGAAATAGCCAACATGTGAAAAATCCATGAAGAACCATAAGAATACCATCAAAATAAAATCTGCCGAGTACATAGAGTCAATTAACGGTCTGAAGAGAAAGTTTAAAAGAAAATTCTGCAAATCAGTGTTGTACAGCAACAAGTTTAACTTTATGAATTTTAAGACAACAACAGGCAGACAGCCCAAGAGAAAAGAACAATACAAATATTCAAACAGAGCTGAATTAGAGCTGCAAGTAAACTGAGAAGCTAAAATAAACTGGCCAATGGCAGAATTGATTTTGAGGCCTGAAAATCCATTTCTAAAAGTTGAGAATTTATTTTCCAAAATTAGGAAAACATTCATCAGCCATTTTGAAAAAAATGAATGGAAAAGGTGCAAATCCCCCATTTTGTTTTAAAGCAAAATTATAGTTTTCTGACACTTCTAGAACCCTGACTAAACGTGGGGACCACAGTTTACAAAGTAGCTCAATAAAATTACTGCTATAATATTGCTACATTTAAGATTTGCAGCAATGTTGTACGTACAAGATATTGCTACATTGAAATAGTCTGAAGAGCTTTTTGCAATACTGTTGCCACATCAAATATCCTTTAAACCTTCAAACAATTTGCAAACACAACAGTTTCTTTTTTCTTAAGAAGCCCAATTTTAAAAGGCAATGACATAACAAGAACAAGCAAGGTCAAAAGTATATTGTCAGAACGTCCACAAAATTTTGTAGCTTGAATTAGGATGTAGTAGACCCCCTGACAGAATTTAAAATATTTAAACAGTATTAAGAGCTATGATTTCCAGATGTGTCTGATGCAGAAAAGTAAGCCATTAAGATTTGTTTAACAATTGAAAATGAATGTCTATGCAAATTAAATATGTCAGGATCAATGACTCAGGAGCTAAAAGATCCCCAATGTTATGGGTCACCTGAGAAAACTAATTCAGAGTCAGATCATCAACTCAAATTCATATAATTTCTGACACAAGCCTACAAAATCCACAATCACTTCATGCGCAGATGCAGGGAAAAAACACCTTGTTATATGTTTTTCTTTCCAATGGGAAGCTGACAAGCAGAATTGCTGAATTGGTGATTGCTTCCAACCACATGGAAGTTTTCCAAAAGATTTGCCAGACAAACTGAAAACTTATAGTGTTGAACAGTTACTGATGGTTAAACATAAATACAAAAAAAAAGGTCAATGAAGTTTACAGTCCCAAGTACAAATTCAGTTGTTGATACAATTACTGGATCACCCAAATATAACATGACATGCAGGACGGCCTTCTACACGCACCAACAAAACACCCAGCTTTTAACAAATGTTGTAAAGGATGTGACAGAAAAAAACATAGAAGCCATGCACAAGAGCAAAAATAAGGCAAAGAAATTAATGCTAGAGATCAGAAACACACAAAAAACAGAAATTCTAAAGAAATTAAGTATCTGTGGAGAGAAAACAGAGTTAATGCTTTGAGTCCAGTGATGCTTCTTTTCTGAATGTTGCTAGATTTGTTCAGTTTCTCCAGCAATTTCTGTTCTTGTATGCACTAGAGTAAACACTGACGTAACCACAAGCAGTTGTGCACTGACCCAAATGGGCTTCTCACAAGAAGTGCTTTCAAGCCATGTTATATAGAGTCATAGAGATGTACAGCATGGAAACAGACCCTTCGGTCCAACCCGTCTATGCCAAACAGATATTTTTACCCAATCTAGCCCCACCTGCCAGCACCTAGCCCATATCCCTCCAAACCCCTCCTATTCATATACCCATCCAGATGCCTTTTAAATGTTGCAATTGTACCAGACTCCATCACTTGCTCTGGCAGCCCATTCCACACACACACACACCACCCTCTGAGTGAAAAGGTTGCCCCTTAGGTTTCTTTTATATCTTTCCCCTCTATTCCTAAACCTATGCCCTATAGTTCTGGAGTCTCCCACCCCATGGAAAAGACCTTGTCTATTTACCCTATCCATGCCCCTCATGATTTTATAAACCTCTATGAGGTCACCCCTCAGCCTCCGAAACTCCAGGGAATACAGCCCCAGCCTATTCAACCTCTTCCTATAGCTCAACCCTGACAACATCCTTGCAAATCTTTTCGAACCCTTTCAAGTTTCACTACATCCTTCCGATAGGAAGGAGATTAGAATTGCACACAATATTCCATAAGTGACTAAACCAATGTCCCGTAGAGCCGCAACATGACCTCCCAACTCCTGTACTCAGTACTCTGACCAATAAAGGAAAGCATACCAAATGCCTTCTTCACTATCCTATCTACGTGTGACTCGACTTTCAAGGAACTATGAACCTGCACTCCAAGATCTTTTGGTTCAGCAACACTCCTGAGGACTTTACCATTAAGTGTATCGGTCTTGCTAAAATTTGCTTTCCCAAAATGCAGTACCTTGTATTTATTTAAATTAAACTCCATCTGCCACTCCTCAGCCCATTGGCCCATCTGGTCAAGATCCCGCTGTAATCCGAAGTAACCTTCTTTGCTGTCCACTTCACCTTAAAGTTTGGTGTCATCAGCAAACTTACTTACTATACCTCTTATGCTCACATCCAAATCATTTATATAAATCATGAAAAGTAGTGGAACCAGCACCAATCCTTGTGGCGCTCCACTGGTCACAGGTCTCAAAGTCTGAAAGACAACCCTCCATCACCACCCTCTGTCTTCTACCTTTGAGCCAATTTTGTATCCAAATGGCGAGTTAGACAATAGATAATAGACAATAGGTGCAGGAGTAGGCCATTCAGCCCTTCGAGCCTGTACCGCCATTCAATATGATCATGGCTGATCATTCCTAATCAGTATCCTCTTCCTGCCTTATCTCCAGAACTCTTGATTCCACTATCTTTGAGAGCTCTATTCAACTCTTCCTTAAATGAATCCAGAGACTGGGCCTCCACTGCCCTCTGGGGCAGAGCATTCCACACAGCCACCACTCTCTGGGTGAAGATGTTTCTCCTCATCTCTGTCCTAAATAGTCTTCCCATTTTTAAGCTGTGTCCTCTGGTTCGGCACTCACCCATCAGCGGAAACATGTTTCCTGCTGCCAGAGTGTCCAATCCTTTAATAATCCTATACGTCTCAATCAGATCCCCTCTCAGTCTTCTAAACTCAAGGGTACACAAGCCCAGTCGCTCCAGTCTTTCAGTGTAAGTCTTACAAATGGCAGTAGAATCTGAGATGTTATGTCAGAGAGTGTTGCCGAGGGCAGTGTAATCCATGCTGTTATATCAAAGAGTGTTACAGAGGGCAGTGTAATCCATG
>NC_057723.1:33736948-33764940 GCF_004010195.1 Chiloscyllium plagiosum
AATTCTGGTTTGTTGCACAATACCAGATCCAGAATTGCCTTCTCCCTGGTTGGCTCCAGCACCAGCTGCTCTAAGAATCCATTTCTGAGGCACTCCACAAAGTCTCTTTCTTGCGGTCCAATACCATCCTGATTCTCCCAGTCTACCTGCATGTTAAAATCCCCCATAACAACTGTAGTAACATCTTTGCGACAGGCCAATTTCAGCTCCTGATTCAACTTACATCCGACATCCAGACTACTGTTTGGGGGCCTGTAGATGACTCCCATGAGTGTCTTTTTACCCTTAGTATTTCGCAGCTCAATCCACACTGACTCTACATCCCCTGACTCTAGGTCGCCCTGCGCAAGGGACTGAATATCCTCCCTTCCTGTATTCCATGAGATCTAACCTTGCTAACTAGTCTCCCATGGGGAACCTTGTTGACTGCCTTACTGAAGTCCATGTAGATCACGTCTACTGCTCTGCCCTCATCAATCCTCTTTGTTACTTCTTCAAAAAACTCAATCAAGTTTGTGAGACATGATTTCCCACACACAAAGCCATGCTGACTATCCCTAATCAGACCTTGTCTTTCCAAATACATGTACATCCTGTCCCTCAGGAATACCTCCAACAACCTGCCCTCCACAGATGTTAGGCTTACTGGTCTATTGTTCCCTAGCTTGTCCTTACCACCCTTCTGAAACAGTGGCACCATGTTGGCCAACCTCCAGTCTTCCAACACCTCACCTGTGACTATCAAAGATACAATGTCTCAGCAAGAGGCCCAACAATCACTTTCCTAGCTTCCCACAGAGGTCTAGGGTACACCTGACCAGGTTCTGGGGATTTATTCACTTTTATGCATTTCCAGACATCCGGCACTTCATCCTCTGTAATATGGACATTTTTCAAGATGTTGCCATCTATTTCCCTACATTCTGTATCTTCCATGTCCTTTTCCGCAGTAAGCACTGATGCAAAATACTCATATAGTATCTCCCCCATCTCCTGTGGCTCCACACAAAGGCTGCCTTACTGATCTGTGAGGGGCCCTATTCTCTCTCTAGTTACCGCTTTGTCCTTAATGTATTTGTAAAAACCTTTTGGATTCTCCTTGACTCTATTTGCCAAGGCTATCTCATGTCCCCTTTTTGCCCTCCTGACTTTTCTCTTAAGTACACTCCTATTGCCTTTATATTCTTCTCAGGATTAACTCGACCTATCCTGTATATACCTGACATATGCTTCCTTCTTTTTCTTAACCAACTCTCAATTTCTTCCGTCATCCAGTATTCCCTACACATACCAGCCTTTCCTTTTACCCTAACAGGAATATACTGCCTCTGAACTCTCGTTATCTCATTTCTGAATGCTTCCCATTTTCCAGCCATCCTTTTACCTGTGAACATCAGCCCCCAGTCAACTTTTGAGAGTTCTTGCCTTCTTGCCTAATACCATCAAAATTAGCCTTCCTTCAATTTTGACCTTTGATTCAGGTGAGCTGTGTAAAGGGCATGCAGGCTTAATGCTGTCAGTTTGGGCTTGAGGTGGGTGAGAGCAATTGAGAAGATGTTCAGCAATTGTGAGAGTGGTAGAGCATAGGCCTTGATGGGAGGTGGGTTGAATGGCAGAAA
Organism: Chiloscyllium plagiosum; assembly: GCF_004010195.1. Lineage (NCBI taxonomy): Eukaryota > Metazoa > Chordata > Chondrichthyes > Orectolobiformes > Hemiscylliidae > Chiloscyllium > Chiloscyllium plagiosum. Next base: position 33,738,568 of record NC_057723.1, read on the forward strand.
TAGGATGAGGTATCAGAAAGAAAATAGTGGCACATACACTAATGAAGTGAAAAAAGACATTGACTTTCTTCCTATAGTGTGAGGCATTGCTTCAGACAGCTGCAACTACCTAAGTCCAAGTGGCAATCTTTGGGCATGTTGGCACTGGTGTTGTGGCTGCCATTGCTGTTCCTGGGGAAAGAGGAAGTCCTGCATTAGGGCTATATGATTCAGCAAGGCCTCCAGGACCCTGCCTGCAAAGCGGGGCACTTATAACTTTCTCTGTCGGCAAAATACAGGGCAAATGTCAGCAAGCCTGCAATGCAGCTCTGAACTGACCATGTTTGTCTGTGTGTTCAACTTGATTTTAAAGATGGCACAGGCAAAAGAAATGCGAATTCAACTGACTGGTGAATTGATCCAGGTATGTGGTAAGATGGGGTGAAAATTGGACATGAGAGATGTCATAAGAATATGGTAAGTAATTAATCAGGTAAATTTGGATGAGACAACTTGCTAGATCTCATGGCAACAAATCCTCCAAAAACCATGCCACAACTTGGAGTTAGCCAAAAGAATGGTTTTAGGATGAATAGCGAAGTGTGTAAGATAAATTATGGAAATAGAGTCATAGAGTCAAAGAGTTATACAGCACAGAAAAAGATCCTTCAGTCCAGCTCGTCCATGGCAACGAAGTATCCCAACCCAATCTCGTCCCACCTGCCAGCACTGGGCCCATATCCCTCTAAGCCCTTCCTATTCATGTACCTGTTCAGATGCCTTTTCAATGTTGTAATTGTACGAGCCTCCACCACTTCCTCTGGCAGCCCATTCCATACACGCACTACCCTCTCTGTGAATAAGTTGTCCCTTAGGTCTTTTATTATATCTTTCCCCTCTAACCCTAAACCTATGCCTTCTAATTCTGGACTCACCCACGCCAGGGATAAGACTTTATCTATTTACCCTATCCATGCCCTTCATGATTTTATAAATCTCTTTAAGGTCACCCCTTAGCCTCTGATGCTCTAGAGAAAACAGCCCTAATTTATTCAACCTCTCCCTACAGCTCACATCCTCCAACCCTGGCAAGATCCTTGTAAATCTTTTCTGGATCCTTTCAAGTCTCACGCATCCTTCCAATAGGAAGGAGACCAGAATTGCATCTAATAATACAAAAGTGGCCTAACCAATGTCCTGTACAGCCACAATATGACCTCCCAACTCCTGTACTCAATACTCTGACCAATAAAGCAAAGTATACCAAATGCCTTCTTCACTATGCTATCTACCTGTGACTCCACTTTCAACGAGCTATGAACCTGCACTCCAAGGTCTCTTTGTTCAGCAACACTCCCTAAGACCTTACCATTAACTATATAAGTCCTGCTAAGATTTGCTTTCCAAAAATGCAGCACCTCGCATTTATCTAAATTAAACTCCATCTGCCACTCGTCATCCTATTGGCCCATCTGATCAAGATCCTGTTGTAATCTGAGGTAACCTTTGTCACTGTCCACTACACCTCCAATTTTGGTGTCATCTGCAAACTTACTAATTATACCTCTTATGCTCACATCTAAATCATTTATATAAGTGACGAACAGTAATGGATCCAGCACCGATCCTTGTGGCATTCCACTGGTCACAGGCCTCCAGTATGAAAAAAACAACCCTCCACCACCACCCTCTGACTTCTACCTTTGAGCCAGTTCTGTATCCAAATGGCTAGTTCTCCCAGTATTCCATGACATCTAACCTTGTTAAACAGTCTCCCATGGGGAACCTTGTCGAACACCTTACTTAAGTACATATAGATCATGTCTACTGCTCTGCCTGCATCAATCCTCTTTGTTACTTCTTCAAAAAACTGAATTGAGTTTGTGAGACGTGATTTTCCACGCACAAAGCCAGCCTGACTATCCCTAATCAGTCTTTCCCTTTCCAAATACATGTACATCCTGTCCCTCAGGATTCCCTCCAACAACTTGCCCACTACAGACATCAGGCTCACTGATCTATAGTTGCCTGGAATTTCCTTACCACCTTTCTTAAATAGTGGCACCATGTTAGCCAACCTCCAGTCTTCTGTGACTATCAATGATACAAATATCTCAGCAAGGAGCCCAGCAATCACTTCCCTAGCTTCCCACAGAGTTCTCGGGTACACCTGTTCAGGTTCTGGGGATTTATCCACTTTTATGCATTTCAATACATCCAGCACTTCCTCCTCTGTAAATTGGACATTTTTCAAGATGTCACCATCTATTTCCCTAGTTCCATGTCCTTTTCAACTGTAAACACCAATACAAAATACTCGTTTAGTATCTCCCCTACCTCTGCGGCTCCACACAAAGGACGCCTTGCAGATTTTCATGAGGCCCTATTCTCTCCCTAGTTGCCCTTTTGTCCTTAATGTATTTGTAAAAACCCTTTGGATCCTCCTTAACCCTATTTGCCAAAGCTATCTCATGTCTCCTTTTTGCCTTCCTGATTTCCCTCTTAAGTATACTCCTACTGCCTTTGTACTCTTCTAAGGATTAACCCGATCTATCCTGTCTGTACCTGACATATGCTTCCTTCTTTATCTTAACCAAACCCTCAATTTCTTTCGTCATCCAGCATTCCATATCCCTACCACCCTTTCCTTTCATCCTAACAGGAATATACTGTTTCTGGACTCTAGTTATCTCATTTCTGAAGTCTTCTCATTTTCTAGCCATCCTTTAACTGTGGACGTCTGCCCCCAATCAGCTTTTGAAACTTCTTGCCTCACACTGTCAAAATTAGTCTTCCTCCAATTTAGAATTTGAACTATTTAATCTGGTGTATCCTTTTCCTTCACTATTTTAAAACTAGTAGAATTATGTCGCTGGCCCCAAAGTGCTCCCCCACTGACATCTCAGTCACCTGCCCCACCTTATTTCCCAAGAGTAGATCAAGTTTTGCACCTTCTCTAGTAGGTACACATCATCTTGATCCAATCAGAGACAAATGCAAGTTGATCAATGTACCAGGATCCGAACATGTGCTCGCAGAGTGGTCAATACATGTTTTAAATTGTCAATCACATGGCAATCATCAATATTATTAAGCCATTGAAAACATTTGTAAAAACTCAAATCATCTGTCTTCCGAAAATTGGTGATTATCATAAATGTGATACTGGGCAAGTGCCAAAATACTACCCTGGCAAAGTTTTTAAAGACTATCAATCCACAGATATGGGAAGCCATGGTAAATATATGAAGGGAAACTCTCAATGTACAGCATTTCAGCAATTTGATGAACAGGATCAAATTGAATGTGAATGAATGAAGAAAAAAGCACAATCAAAAATGCTTGGAAGTCACGGATATTTTGCATTGTGGGCACTGAGTTTTGTAGTCTTGCAGTTGATTGATGTTTTTGTATTTGAGTTTTACAATATTTGGAATACTAGTTAATAGCTGGGACATGCCACTCTAAGCAAATGCATGAATTTCCCCACTGGTGCTGCCTTAACTTGATGAAGATCTACAGAGTTGGTATGCAAAGAGAAATAAACGGTTCCAAAAGGGATGATCTTACAAACCGATTGTCATCAAATAATTAATTAGAAGACAGTAAGAAATGTTTCATTTGGATAAGGTTTCTTCTAAAGAAAGCAATCAGGAAAAGAGAACATAATGTTGAGCAATCCATGGTTGACCAATGTCAACATTGTACTAATAAGCCATTTAGCATTGTGATTGCCTTTCATCATGCCAAGGGTGAATGGCTCGCAAAGGTTAATATGGTCTGTGTTCCGATGCCAGCGGTTCGATGCCAAGACTAAAGGCAAAAATCAGTCTTCAGTCAATAAAACAGAACAAGAGTTGTGTACCCAGTCAAAGAGTGTTGTGAACTAGCATCCTGAAATGGATAGACGGAAAGCCATTGCTTTTATTTCAATTTTCCTTTGTATTTATTATGATGTATGTAATAAATGCTGTAAAACCTGTGTAAATATATTTCTACCAATAATGGGTCTTGTAGATAGTCAGGACTAGGGAGCTTTTAGAAGGCTTTCTAAAAATCAGTCTATGATTTTAACTATAAGTCTGGCAGTTTAACTTGCACTCCAGAATCTGACAACTAGAAACAGGATGAACCACATATCACCAATACAATGAAAACACTGCCTTTGTCCTGAAAGATCTGGAGCAATTCATATGTAAGGCAGATCAGGCTCAGTGTGATCAGCCATAGGAACACAGCTTGGGTCTAAAGCAATGCAAACGAGAGGTGGCATTGCATAATGCACACATCAAGCAGCTGCAAATCATTCAGTGGACAGTCCATTAAAAAAAATAGCAAGTGGTACAAACAGAAAACCAAATAACCATTGAAGTGGCACTGGAAGAGGTCCAGGCTGCCATGAACTCTCATCAACTTTTATAGAGGCACCACAAAAAGCACTCTATCCAGGTGCATAATAGCCTGGTACAGCAACTGCTCTGCCCAGGATAATAAGAAACTATAGAAAGTTGTGTGCACAGCTCAGATCATCATGGAAGCCAACCTTCCATCCATGGATTCCATTTACACCTCTTGTTGCTGCAGAAAAACTGCCAACATCATCAAAGACCCCTCCAACCCCAGTAATGCTATCTTACAACCTCTTCCCTCAGGCAGAAGATATAGAAGCTTGGACATATGCATCAACAGTCAAAAAACAGCTCCTTCCCTGCTGTTATTAGACTGACGAATGGTCTGTCTAATTTCAAATAATGCTGATTTTGTTGAGGTTGATATTGTTTCGTGCAGTTTCTGTGCAGTGCACCCTTGAATACTTCATTATGTCTGAGTACCCTTTTAATCCGTATGTCTTTGCTTGCTATGATCTGCTTGTTCTGCTCACAAACAAAACTTTTAACTGTATCTGTGACTACAATAAATCAAATCAAATCAAATCAAATATAAGTGAATTAGTGTTTTATATAATATATAAGGTATTGTGTACCAATTGTTTATAATTGTCTAACTTAGCTAGAGTTTGATGACTTGCAATAAATAATGATTCTTGTTCAGTACAGAAATCTGGTCTTTCTATCAATCTGGGTCTGAAAGACAGGTAATTTGTGAAACTTTGTATACATTATAAAATCCTTAACTTTTGTGACAATCCAGGAATAGCGGGGCTCAAATTCCAATGTACTACCCCCATTGAGTTGTAATTGTATCAGCGAATCCCTACTATCATAGAATCATAGTATTCTTACAGTGTAGAAACAGGCCATTTGGCCCAACAAGTCCACATTGTATCATGAATGAATGTGGAAATCAATGGCACTTCAAGCTAAACTTACTACCACAAGTTCTGGATAGTTCACTAAATTAATACTCATTACAGAAGCTTATTTATTACCATAAATAGTTGAACCTTCTTTTGGAATGGAGGCAGATACAAATGTGTGTTTTGTGCCTAATGACCCCAGCTGCTGTGCATAAGATTGCAATTCTCTCTATCTGTCGGTGTGACTGGTAGTGTGTATGGTACTCATAAAACTCAGTCTCTCTGCTATAATGTTTATTTCATAACTTATACTGTGTTCTAATATGTTTAATTAGTTTAAGCTATGCATGAATCCATGATGAATTCATTTTTAGACCAAAGGAACCTGACAGCACAGGCCACCTCCCTGCACAATATAGGCATCATTCTGTTATGTGTCACCTTTCTCTTCTTCCTCCTCTCCTCCAATAAGTTGTGCCAGTCTAACATTACATCCTCTCCAAGGATCACTCCTTTCTGGAGGCATGCTCTGGAGATTGTAGCAGATCAACACACTGCACAAGAATGTTGCAGAAGTAACCTGCAGGGCTCCACCCAAGTGAGGAAAGCACCAGAGCCATACCTTTGGAAGCATATATTTGTGAGAACATGGCTACAATTATAATGCCTCTGTCTTTTTATTTTGTGTTTTCATAATGGTATGGGGGAAAAGCAGGACATTGCACTAGGTAATGATGCTTGTTTGAAGAGCTGATGCAGACACAATGGGCTGAATGGCCTCCTAACAATTCCATAATATGACCACTAGCTTGTCTCAGAAGGAATAGGGATTTTTTTTACTTACATGATGAACAACCCCTGGTTTGGAAGGCTTTTGTATTCAGTTCACAGGTGTCCTAGTTCTACTTGAGCAAGGGATTCATTCAGAAAGGACAAAAGATTTACTTTGAATGTTTCAGACCAGTTTTGTTTAAAACCCTGAAGTGGTTATTCAGAGTTGGAAAAAAACCAAAGCTCAGATTTTAAAAAGAAATGAAATAATGGGCCAGCATTTATTGTTCATCCCTAATTGCCCCTGAAAAAGGTGATGGTGAGCTGTTTTCTTGAACTCCAATAGCCCATATATAGATAGATATTCATGTAGGTATACCTACAGTTCTGTTAGGGAGGGAGATCCAGGATTTTGACCCAGTCATACTGAAGGAATGATAATATCTTTCCAAATATGAGTATTTGACAGATACTTGTAGATGGAGGTGTTCCCATGTATCTGCTGGCCTAGTCCTGCTAGATGGCAACAACTATGGCTTTGGAAGGTGCTGTCTAAGAAGCCTTCACAACCTTCTGCAGTGCATTTGTAGATGGGACATGCAGCTGCAGCAATGGAGGGAGTTAACATTTGTAGATGCGGCACCAATCAAGGGGGCTGCTTTGTCCTGGATGGTGTCAAGCTACTTGAGTGTTGATGGAATTGCACATCTCCAGGCAAGTGGGGAGTATTCCATCATACACCTGACTTGTGCATTGCAGATGATGGAGAGGTTTTTGGGACACAGGAGGAAAGTTAGTCACTGCAGAATTCCTATCCTGTGTTCTGCTTTTATAGCCACTTTATTATATGGTGAGACCAGTTCAGTTTATGGTCAATAGGAATGCCTAGGATGTTAATCGTAGGGATAAATGTCATTGAATATCAAGGTATGATGGTTAGATTCCCTCTTATTGAAGATTATCATTGCCCAGGAATGTCTGGTGTGAATGTTACTTACCACGTGGTCAGTCCAAGCCTGAATATTATCCAGGCCTGGACTGCTTCAGTAACAGAGGAGTCATGAATGATGTTAAACATGGTACGATGATCAGTGAACATCCCTAATTCTGATCTTATGATAGAGGGAAGGTTATTAATGAAGCAGCTGAAGCTGGTTGGGCCAAGGATATTATCCTTTGGAACTTTTATAGTAATGTCCTTGAAATGGGATGACTGACTTGTAACAACCACAACCATCTTCCTTTGTGCTAAATATGACTCCAATCAGAGGAGTGTTTTCTGCCTGATTCCCACTGATTCCAGTTTTTGTTGGGGCTCCAGGATTCCACACTTCGTCAAATGCTGCCTTGACGTCAAGTGCAGAGTCTCTCACCTCACTTCAGGAATTTAGCTCGCTTGCCACTGTTTAAACCAAGCCTATTCTGAGGTCAGGAACTGAATGGTCGCGGTGGAATCCAAACTGAACATCAGTGAATAGGTTATTGCTGAGCAGGTGCTGTTTTATAGTACTGTTGACAATGCTTTCCATCACTTTACTGGCAATTGTGAGTAGATTGATGACAGATTGGGGGATTTGACCTTTGTTTTGTTTTACCAATGCCTTGGACAATTGTCTAACTTTTCAGATAATTTCTAGTGTTGTAGCTTTATGGAGTTTGACTAGGGGTGCAGGAAGTTCTGAAGAACCTATGTTCAGTACTGTCATTGAAATGTTGTCAGTGCCTCCAACTATTTCTTAATATCATGTGGAATGAATCAAACTTAATGAAGACTGGCATCTGTGATGCTGGGATCTGTTGCAAAGGAGAAAGTTAGGACTGCAGATGCTGGGGATCAGAGCTGAAAAACGTGTTGCTGGAAAAGTGCAGCAGGTCAGGCAGCATCAAAGGAGAAGGAGAATTGACGTTTCGGGCATAAGCCCTTCTTCAGGAAGGGCTTATGCCCGAAACGTCGATTCTCCTTCTCCTTTGATGCTTCCTGATCTGCTGCGCTTTTCCAGCAACACATTTTTAAGCTCTGTTGCAAAGGCCAAGATGGCTCATCTGCTCACCACTTCTGGCTGAAGACTATTGCAAATGCTTTAGTCTAATTTTTTGCATTGGTGTATCTGGCTGCCCCATTGTTGAGCCTCCTCTTCCAAGGAGATATTTTTGTCCACTATCATTCATGGATATGACAGAATTCTAAAGCCCACATCTGGAGGCCTTGTACAATATCTTTGTATCCTCATTAGGCACTGGAGTGCCAGAGGGCTGGCGAGTGGCTAATGTTGTTCCTCTGCTCAAGAAGGAAGATAGGGATAACCCTAGGAGACGACATACTGTTGAATCTCACATCGGTGGTTGGGAAGCTATTGGAGAGAATTCTTAGGGATAAGATTTACAAGCATTTGAAAAGCATTGCCTAATTAGAGACAGTCAGCATGGCTTTGCGGAGGGCAGGTCTTGTCTTACTAACTTGATTTCATTTTTTGAAAAGGTGATAAAAGTGATTGATGAGGGTAGAGTATAGATGTTGTCTACATGGAATTTAGTAAGGCTTTTGACAAGGTCCCTCCTAATAGGATCATCCAGAAGATTAAGATGCATGGGATTCACAGTGACTTGGCCATGGGATTCAGAATTGGCTTACCCATAGAAAGCAGAGGGTAGCAGTGGAAGGGTGTTTTTTCAGTCCCACAGAGATCTGCTGTTTGTGATACATACAAATGACTTGGATGACAATATAGGTGAGTGGGTTAGTAAGTTTGTAGACAATAAAAAGATCTGTAGAATTGTGGATAGTGTAGAATGTTGTCAAAGGATATGGAAGGATATAGATCAGTTGCTGATATGAGCAGAGAAGTGGCAGATGGGATTTAATCCATGTTAAGTGGAAGGTGCTGCACTTTGAGAGATCAAATATTAAGGAATAGTATACAACAAATTGTAGGACCCGAAACAACGTTGAAGTACAGAGGGATCTTGGTGTTCAAGTCCATAGCTTCTTGAAAGTGACCTCACAGGTAGATAGGCTGAAACAAAGGCTAGGAGAAAATAGGACTGCAGATGCTGGGATTAGAGTCAAAATGTGTAACGCTGGAAATGTACAGCAGGTCAGGCAGCTTCCTAGGAGCAGGAGAATTGACATTTCTGGCATAAGCCCTTCATTAGGAATGTGGAGTGGGAAGGGGGCTGAGAGATAAATAGAAGTGTAGGGGTGGGGCTGGGCCAAGGTAGCTAGGAAAGTGATAGGTAGTTGGAGGTGAGGGGTGATGGTGATAGGTCGGAAGGGAGGATGGACTGGACTCGGCGCCGCCCTCTTGACTTGTCCCAACTATCCACCTTCCTTCCCACCTATATGGTCCACCCTCCTCTCCAACCTATCACCATCACCTCCCACCTCCCACCTATTACCTTCCAATGTTTAGTTCAGTCTATCATTTGCTACTCATGCTGTTTGATATGCAAATTGTCCTGTTTTGAAGCTTCATCAAATTGACATTTAATTTTTAACAATGCTTGAATGCAACCTCTGGCATACCCTTCTCGACTCTTCATTTTATTATTGCTGATGTCCTGGTTTAATGCTATTGGTAGAGGGTGATATTGTGGGCCATGATGTTGTAGATTTTGTTGAAATACAATTCTGCTGCTACTGGCGGACAGTGCCTCATGGATGCCTAGTTTAGCATTGCTAGATTTGACTGAAGTCTATCCTAATTAACACATTGATAATGCCACACAACATGATGAAGGGTATTCTTGGCATAAAAAATGTACGAGTCTTTCATATTCACAAACTACACAGTGGTCACTCCAACTGATATGGTCTTAGACTAATAAAGCTGGAGACTTGTGCTGTGGAAGTCATCTATGTTTTTCCTTCTTATTGATTCCCTTACCACATGCAACAGTTGATACTGAATGTTTGCTAGTTCATTCCACAGGGAGTTTAAGAGTCAGCCATATTAATGTATTTCTGGAGTCATGTGTAATCCAAACAAGGTAGGTCTGCAGATTTCCTTCCCTAATGGACATTAGTGGACCAGATTGGTTTTACTGACAATCTAATTAGACATAAAATTCCAGATTTTATTTACCAGTGAATTCAAACTCTATAATCTGCCATGGTGGGATTCAAACTCAAGTCCCCAGAATATTACTTGAGTCTCTGGATTACCAGTCCAATAACAATACTACTAGGCCATCACCTCCACTTTATGTAAATATGCAAGGAAAAGGCTATAAGACTCTAAAGACCTGGACTTTAAAGCAACAGTTGAATTAAACTTATAACTGAGATACAGAAGGGAAATATCTCTGGTACTTCAATACTGTAATTGGATGCTTTTGGGATAAAGATATTTTAATGTGTTTTTAAGTATTTCAAATTTTATAAATATCTTACTTTATTCTATTTTATCTTAATGTATTTTGTGTAATAAGCTTCTGTTCCATTATTAAACCAAATCTGCAGCATTGCATGCTGATGTTTTAGTGAAAATGACCTTGTTAAATAAACAAAAAAATATGATTTATCAAGCCAAGTTTCAAGTTTCAGTTTGGAATATGACTTGTCCAGAAATAACACCAGCTGTGATCATAAACCAATATATACATGTTTTCCTTTGTTCATTTCCAGCAAGCTATTGTACTATGGGAAGGGTGTCAAAGGTCTCAAACAGGGCACCCTTCCTTTCCTAAAGCATTCCAAACTTAGAAAACTATTAAAGGGGTAAACAGACTGGATGCAGAAATTAAGTTTCCTCTGGCTGTGAAGTCTAAGACCAGGTGGCATAGGCTCAGAATAAAAGGCTAGCCATTTAGGACTCAGTCGTAAATGTTTACATCCTCTATCCCAAAGAGTTGTGGAACTTTAGTCATTAAGCTCAAGACAGAGTCATAGAGTCATAGAGATGTACAGCACAGAAACAGACCCTTTAGTCCAACTCATCCATGCCAACCAGATATCCCATCCCAATGTAGACCCACCTGCCAGCATCCAGCCCAAATCCCTCCAAACCCTTCCTATTCATATACCCATCCAGATGCCTTTTAAATATTGCAATTGTACTAGCCTCTCTGACAAAGCTGGTTTCTTTTTTCTAAAAGCTGTTCCTTTTCTCAAGGATACTATGTCCTTGGGTTTGTTTTCAGAGGGGTCATAAACCGGTCTCAGTGCCGATTAGTGTGGTTTGGTACAGAGATTAAAGATTATTGAGAGGCCTTTTTGTTTATGTGTAAACAGGTAAGACTTAAGGCCAAAGTGGTAATGTTTTAGAAGTGACCTGTATAATGAAAGGGGTGGTCAGCTCGCCAGCTGAGCAGTTCAGTTCAGCTGCCCTTCTAACTTCAACCTGTAAGCATCTGTTCATTCATTTATTTTGGCTTCTAAGGGGGTTTGCTTATTGAGACTGTTTTCTGCATTCGGAACAGTATAATTAAGTCTAGTTTGGATAGACTGAGTTCTATAGGGGTTCTTTATTCTGTTCTTTGTGATTCATTGTGTAATTTTGTGAATAATTATTTTCTGCTATTAACCTGGTAGTCAACCTCCCTGACTTACTTTGGGTAATTTTCACTATACACTTACCAAAACAAATTGCAAAGTTATGGTTTGGGTTGCCTGCTTTAGAATGCTTTGAGTGGTCTGGCCGAGCCCATAACAGGTTGGGGGCTCTTTGTGGGATTTTAAACAGCGAGTGTTGGTGCTAATGTCTTTATTCTCGGTGTTGGTTTGGTTGGGTAGACAAAGCTTGGGATAGTAATGGCTCTTTTGGTCGCCAAAAGATTTCTGGATGTGGAAGCTGTGGCTTTGGAAGTTTTGCAAAAAGCGAATAAGACCAAGCTGCAGGAATTAACAGACCAACTGTGATTGGAACTGCCTGTTTCTGTGAGGAAGGGAGAGATAATCACAGCAGTAGCTCAGCATTTAAACTTGCTGGAGAAACCATCAGAATCTGGAGAAATGGCAAGAGTTCAATTGCAAATGAAGCAGCTTGAGTTAGAGGCGAGAGATAAGGAAAAGGCAGCAGAAGAGAGGGAAAAAGAGGGATCAGAGAAAGAAAAAGAGACAGTGATTGAACTTCAAAAATTATAACTTAAAAAAGGAAAGTCAGCTTAAAAGGCTGGAGATAAAAGCTGAAGGTAGGCTTAGTGAGGAAGAGAGTGAGGATGACCAAGCCACTGGTAGTCAGAAGCCTAGTGAGAAATTGCTTAAGTATGTTCAAGCATTACCTAAATTTGATGAGAAGGATGTGGAAGCCTTGAATTTTACCAGACGTGTCATACATATTAGCTAATCAGAAAACCACAGACAGTAATAAAACCTGCACCTTTAATACCTATTCCAGCATTAGAGGAACCTTTCACAAGAATCTTGATTGATTGTGTAGGTCCCCTACCTCAAACAAAAAGTGGGAATAAGTAGTTATTAACAATAATGGATGTGTCAACTAGATTTCTTGAGGCAATCCCATTACACAACATCACAGCTAAAAGGGTTGTAGAAGAATTGCTTAAATGTTTTACCCAGTACAGACTGCCAATGGAGATCCAGTCAGATCAAGGATCAAACTTCACATCCAAACTATTCTAGGAGGTGATGGATAACTGGGGAATAAAGCAATTCATATCTACCGTGTATCATCCAGAATCGCAGGGAGCGCAAGAGAGATGGCATCAAACACTAAAGACTATGTTGAGGGCTTATGGTCAGGATTATCCAGATTGGAATAAAGGAGTTCTGTTTGTACCTTTTGCGATCAGAGACGCACTGAATGAATCAACCAAATTCAGTCCATTGAATTAATTTTTGGCCATGAAGTAAGAGGACCATTAAAATTGATTAAAGAGAAATTAATAAGTCAGAATTCAGAGACCTCCCATTTGGACTATATGGCAAATTTTAGAGAATGATTAAATAGAGCTGGAGAGTTGACTAGTCAGCATTTAAAAGTATCAGAGTATACAATGAAACAGGAAGCAGATAAGAAATCACAAATTCACAACTTTGCAATTAGGGATAAGGTATTGGTGTACTTTCAGTAACAGGTGAGCCTTTAAAAGCAAGGTTTAGTGGACCATATCAAATTGAGAAGAAATTGAGTGAAGTCAACTACTTGATAAGGACTCCAGACAGGAAGAAATCTCACAGAGTGTGTTATGTGAATATTCTCAAAAGGTATTTTGATAGGGAAGGAAAGCAAAAGGAGAAGGTGTTGATGATTACAGCACAAAAGGAGGAACCAAGTTCAGAGGATTCTGAATTGGACATTCCTCAAATCAAATTGGATAATGAGAAAGTTGTCAAAAATTGGGATAAATTATTGAGTTACCTTCTACAAGAAAATTGAGATGACCTGAAAGAGTTATTGCTATCACATGGGGCGATATGTGGAAATAAACTGGGAAGTACTAACCTAATTGTGCATGATGTAGATATAGGAGATACTGTTTTGATTAAGCAACATCCTTATAGGCATAACCATCTAAAGTTGGCACAGGGTCAGAAGGAGATAGAGTGCATGCTCCAAGATGGTATAATCAAAGTGAGTTACAGTGACTGGACCTCACCCATAGTCATGGTGCCAAAGCCAGATGGTACCCAATGTTTATGTGTGGAATATCGCTAATTCAAAACCATTACAAAGACTGATGCATATCCAATTCCACGATTGGAGGACTGTGTCAAAAACGTGGGACAAGAAATTTACATTTCTAAGTTGGACTTGCTCAGAGGCTACTGGCAAGTACCTCAGTCAGAGAGAGCAAAGGCAATTTCGGCTTTCGTAACGCCAAATGGACTATGTCAATTCAAAGTCATGCCATTTGGTATGAAAAACACTCCCGCCACATTTCAGAGACTGACTAATAAGATGATTGCTGGATTGTCCAACTGTGTGGTGTATATTGATGACCTGGTGATTTTTGGTCAATTGTGGAAGGAACATTTACTGCATTTATCGGACTTGTTCAATCGACTTCAGAAGACAAGCTTGCTGGTAAACCTAGCTAAAAGTGGATTTGCCAAAGCCCAAGTCACCTTCCTGGGCCATATTATTGGACATGGACAAATGGTCCCATGGAATGCAAAAACAAAAGTAATTGCAGAATTTCCAACACCATCGACGAGAAAAGCAGTACTACAGTTCCTGGAATTGAATGGATTTTACCGAAAGTTTGTGTCGAACTTTAGCAGTGTGGCTGCTCAACTCACTGAATTGTTAAGAAAGGACAAGAAGTTTCAGTAGATAGTGGACTGTCAAAAGGCATTTAGGCAAAAGTGAGGACTGCAGATGCTGGAAATCAGAGTTTAGATTAGAGTGGTGCTGGAAAAGCACAGCAGGTCAGGCAGCATCCGAGAAGCAGGAAAATCGATGCTTCGAGCAAAAGCCCTTCATCAGGACTGATGCCCTGTGAAAAGGCATTTGACAACTTAAAAACTGTGTTAACAACTGCCCCAGTATTAGCCACACCTGATTACGTGAAGCAGTTCAAGGCGGCTATCAATGCCAGTGATGTGGGTATCAATGTGGTGCACCTGCAGGAGGATGACAAGGGGATAGAAAGACCCATTGGGTATATTTCCAGGAAGTTGAACATTCATCAACAGAAATATTCAATGGTGGAGAAAGAGACTTTAAGTTTGGCGTTGGCATTACAACATTTATATTACCAATAATGCATCTAAGACAATCATATACACTGATCATAACCCATTGACATTTGTGGAAAACTTTAAGGACAAAAATGCCAGACTGTTTAGATGGAGCTTGTTGTTTCAGCCAATCATTTTGACAATTGTGCCTGTGGCAGGCCGCGAAAACATGATTACCGATGCAATATCGAGACTCGAATGAGATACAGAGGCATTCGGTGGCGGGTGTGCCACAGCCTGAATTCACATGTAGTTGTGCATGTTTGGTTGTTTATAGTTAGTAGTGTATATGTGTGTTTAGACTACTAACCAGGTTTTTGAAGGGTTTTAAAAATGAAACCATCTTTTGGTATTGATGGTTCATTTTTTTTAAAGAGGGGCGGTGTCACACAACTAGTTTATTTTTTTCTAAAAGCTGCTCCTTTTCTCAAGGATACTATGTCCTTGGTTTTTCTCGGAGGGGTGATAAACCATTCTTGGTGCTGATTAGTCTGGTTTGGTACAGAGATTAAACGGTTTTGAATTTTTTAAATATGTAAACAGATGAGACTTCCAGTCAAAGTGGTCATGTTTTAGAAGTGACCTGTATAATGAAAGGGGAGTGGTCAACTCTCTAGCTGAGCAGTTCAACTAGTCCAGAACTAGTTGGAAGTTGGCCAGTGAACTGTGTGGAAACAAACTCTCTCTCTCACTGCCCTTCTAACTTCAAACTGTAAGCATCTGTTCCATTCATTTATACTGGTTTTTGTGTGGGGTTGCTTATTAGGACTGTTTTGTGTGTTCGGAACAGTATAATTTGGATAGTTTGGATAGACTGAGTTCTATAGGGGTTCTTTATTCTGTTCTTTGTGTTTTATTGTATCATTTTGTGATAAAGTTTTGTCTGTTATTAACCTGGTAATCAACCTCCCTAATTTACTCTGGGTAATTTTCACTGTATACTTACAAATTTCAAAGTTATCGTCTGAGCTGCCTGCTTAAGTATGTTTTGAGTGGTCTATGCCTTGCCCATAACATGTCCACCACTTTCTCTCGAAGCACATTCCACACGCACACAACCCTCTGCATGAAAATGTTGCCCCTTAGGTCTCTTTTATATCTTTCCCATCTCACCCTAAACCTATACCCTCCAGTTCTGGACTCCCCCAACCCAGGGAAAAGACCTTATGTGTTTACTCTATCTATGAACCTCATGATTTTATAAACCGCTATAAGGTCACCCCTCAGGCTGACGCTCCAGGGAAAACAGCCCCAGCATATTCAACCTCTCCCTATAGCTCAAATCCTCCAACCCTGGCAACATCCTTGTAAATCTTTTCTGAATCCTTTCAAGTTTCACAACATCCTTCCGATAGGAAGGAGACCAGAATTGCACGCAATATTCCAAAAGTGGCTCAACCAATGTCCTATACAGCCACAACATAACCTCCCAATTCCTGTACTCAATAGATTTCTAGTTACATCAAGGAATATGAAGATGGCATTGAAAAGGATGATCTGACATGATACAGAATGATGGAGCTAGCCTGAAATCTGAATGGCCTGCTCCTTCTCATGTTTCTGAACAATGGAGATGCTCTATGGACAATGGAGATGCTCTATGTGGTTGACCATGCATGTTGCATTTTCAGTGAGTAAGTTCTTTATGTAGAATTTAACAGCTACATCTTTGTATACCATCCAGCAAAAGAGTGGGTTATTGGTGTCAGTCAATCCACACTGGACCTTTTCATGGTAAATACAAATACATATACAAAAAGGATATGGTTTCAAGAAAATCTGTATCCGTCGACCACTGCACTTTGGTTTCTCTGCATCACCAAGTACTCCTGTTGGCTTCACACACTGTAAGTGCATCTTACATTATCTTGGGTACCTTGCAAGGTTTAGTGCGAATTGATCAATTTGATGGATCATTGATCTATTGACACAAAAACAGTTATGAATAATACACCTGGATCTGAAGGATTTATAAATTGATTTTTGTGAGTAGATTAAATATTTATTCCTGTGCAATTTAAATGGTATATCTGAGTTTCATAGAAAAGTTACTAAGATTCTGGGTAATCCAAAACTGAGTATGGGAATAATTTCTGGCTGTAACAGGCTGCTCCTTTTTTGAGGTATTTTAGGTGTTGGAGGTGATTTCCTCAAATGCCAGGAGCAGCAATTACTGTTTTGGAACTTTGGGAAAAAAGTCAAAACAATGGTACTTTTAAAAGGAGAGGAACAGACAAAGGCATGAGATGGTGAGGTCAGTGCAAAAGAGAGAGGGAGAGAGAGAGAAACCCACACTGCTGACACAGCAGTGAACCTGTGCAGTTACTGCCTTTGTTGTTGAATTCCTGTATCACTGGACATCAGAGTACATCTGGGAAAATTAACAAACAGTGAAATTCACAACTAATCTTGGAGGAACCTGTCTGGGAGAGGTCACAGCACAGAAACAGATAATTAAATAGTTTTAAGTGTAGCCTTGCTGTAAGTTTGCAGTAGTGAGTCAGTGGGTTCTTTCTTGATTATATGTTTTATTGAGATATGTCTCTTGACTAAACTGAAAAATATAAGCCATAAGGATTAAGTTAGCCTAGAGTAGTGTTTTGTGGAGGAATAAGACAGTGCTATTTTCTGGGTCTGCAGATTGGAAGAAGCAAAAATGGTCCTTAGTAGAGTGATATGCTCTTCTTGTTGGATGTGGGAGTTTAGGGAGAGTTTATTTGTTACTGAAGATAATATCTGCAATAAATGCTGTTGGTTGTGAATCCTATCAGATCGAATGAGGAATTTACAAGAGGCAATGAGGAATTTACAAGAGCAAGGAGGTGTAATGGAAGGGATTTATAGGAAGGGAAAAAAGTTGCAGATACAGTCACATAAATGAGTTAACTCCAGGAAAGTTAAGAAAGGTAGGCGGGTAGTGTGGGGAGTCTGCTGTGGCTATCCCCATTTCAAACAAGTATGCTGTTCTGGAAAATGGAGGGGGTGATGGATTCTCAGGGGAATGTAGCACGGACAGTTAAGTTTCTCTTATTGAAACTGGCTCAAATGGAATGAAGGGTACATCAGATTCCAAGAGATCGATTATGTTAGGGGACTTTCCAGTCCAAGGCACAGACAGAATGGCATGTTGCCTCCCTGATGCCAGGATGAAGAATGTCTCAGAGAGGGTGCAGAATATTCTCAAAGGGGAGAGAGCCCAGTAGGAGATCATTGCACACATTGGAACCAATGACACAGGAAGGGAAAAGGATGAGATTCTGTAGGGAGAATACAGAGAATTAGGTAGGAGTTTAAAAAGGAGGTTCTTGAGAGTAGTAATATCTGGATTATGCCAGGTACTACAAGCTAGTGAGGGTAGGAATAGGAGGATAGAGCAAATTAATGCATGGCTGAGGAGCTGGTGTATGGGAGAAAGATTCGCATTTTTGGATCATTGGAATCTCTTCTGGGTTAGAAGTGACCGATACAAGAAGGATGGATTGCACCTGAATTGGAAGGGGACTAATATACTGGCAGGGAGATTTGCTAGACCTGCTCAGGAGGATTTAAATTAGTAAGGTGGAGGGGTGGGCACTAGGGAGATAGTGAAGAAAGAGATCAATCTGAGACTGCAAGTCAAATAGTCAGGGCAGGCAGGGACAAAGTAGAGAACAAGGTAAAACTGACAAATCAGAATACATTTATTTCAATGCAAGAGGCCGAACAGGGAAGGCAGATGGTCTCAGGGCATGGTTAGGAACATGGGACTGGGATATCATAGCAATTATGGAAACATGGCTCAGAATGGGCAGGACTGGCAGCTTAATGTTCCAGGATACAAATGCTACAGGAAAGATAGAAAGGGAGGTGAGATAGGAGGGGGAGAGGCGTTTTTGATAAGGGATAGCATTACAGCTGTGCTGAGGGAGTATATTCCCAGAAATACATCCAGGGAAGTTATTTGGATTGAACTGAGAAATAAGAAAGGGATGATCACCTTATTGGGATTATAATATAGACCCCCTCATAGTCAGCAGGAAATTGAGAAACAAATTTGGAATGAAGTTTCAGTTATCTGTAAGAATAATAGGGTGGTTATGGTAGGGGATTTTAACTTTCAAAACATTGACTGGAACTGATATAGTGTTAAGGGTTTAGATGGAGAAAAATTTGTTAAGCATCTATAAGAAAATTTTCTGATTCAGTATGTGGATGTACCTACAAGAGAAGGTGCAAAACCTGACCTACTCTTGGGAAATAAGGCAGGGCAGGTGACTGAGGTGTCAGTGGGGGAGCACTTTGGGGCCAGAGACCATAATTCTACTAGTTTTAAAATGGTGATGGAAAAGGATAGACAAGATCTAAAAGTTGAAGTTCTAAATTTGAGGAAGGTCAATTTTGACGG
The DNA here is from genome assembly GCF_004010195.1 of Chiloscyllium plagiosum. NCBI lineage: Eukaryota > Metazoa > Chordata > Chondrichthyes > Orectolobiformes > Hemiscylliidae > Chiloscyllium > Chiloscyllium plagiosum. The sequence continues at coordinate 33,757,600 of NC_057723.1, forward strand.
TGTGAGGCAAGAAATTTCAAAAGCTGATTGGGGGCAGATGTTCAAGGTTAAGGGATGGCTAGAAAATGGGAAGCCTTCAGTAATGAAATAACTACAGTCCAGAGTCAGTATATTCCAGAAAGGAAAGGATGGTAGGGATATGGAATGCTGGATGATGAAAGAAATTGAGGGTTTGATTAAGAAAAAGAAGGAAGCATATGTCAAGTATAGACAGGAATTCTTAGAAGAGTATAAAGGCAGTAGGAGTATACTTAAGAGGGAAAGCAGGAGGGTAAAAAGGGGACATGAGATAGCTTTGGCAAATAGGGTTAAGGAGAATCCAAATGGTTTTTACAAATACATTAAGGACAAAAGGGCAACTAGGGAGAGAATAGGGCCCCTCAAAAGTCAGTAAGACGGCCGTTGTGTGGAGCCCAAGAGGTAGGGTTTTGCATTGGTGTTTACTGTGGAAAAGGAAATGGAAATAGAGAAATAGCTGGTGACATCTTGAAAAATGTCCAGTTGACAGAAGAGGAAGTGCTGGATGTCTTGAAATGCATAAAAGTGGATACGTCCCCAGGACCTGATCAGGTGCACCCTAGAACTCTGTAGAAAGCTAGGGATGTGATTGCTGGGCCACTTGTTGAGATATTTATATCATCGTTAGTCACAGGTGAGGCGGTGGAAGACTGGAGGTTGGCTAACATGATGCCACTATTTAAGAAAGGTGGTAAGGATAAGCCAGGAAACTATAGAACAGTGAGTCTGATGTCTGTGGTGGGCAAGTTGTTGGAGGGAATCCTGAGGGACAGGATGTACATGTATTTGGAAAGGGAAAGTCTGATTCGGGATAGTCAGCCTGGCTTTGTGCTTGGAAAATCATGTCTCACAAACTTGATTGAGTTTTTTGAAGAAGTAACAAAGAGGATTGATGAGGGCAGAGCAGTAGACGTGATCTATATGGACTTCAATAAGGTGTTCGACAAGGTTTCCCATGGGAGACTGGTTAGCAAGGTTAGATGTCATGGAATACTGGGAGAACTAGCCATTTGGATACAGAACTAGCTCAAAGGTAGAAGTCAGAGGATGGTGGTGGAGGGTTGTTTTTCAGACTGGAGACCTGTGACCAGTGGAGTGCCACAAGGATCGGTGCTGGTTCCACTACTTTTCATGATTTATATAAATGATTTGGATGTGAGCATAAGAGGTATAGTTAGTAAGTTTGCAGATGACACCAAAATTGGCGGTGTAGCGGACAGCAAAGAAGGTTACCTCAGATTACAATGGGGTCTTGATCAGATGGGTCAATGGGATGGCAAGTGGCAGATGGAGTTTAATGTAGATAAGTGCGGGGGGCTGCATTTTGGGAAAGCAAATCTTAGCAGGACGTATACACTTAATGGTAAGGTTCTAGGGAGTATTGCTGAACAAAGAGACCTTGGAGTAGAGGTTCATAGCTCCTTGAAAGTAGAGGCACAGGTAGATAGCATAGTGAAGAAGGCGTTTGGTATGGTTTCCTTTACTGGTCAGAGTATTGAGTATAGGAGTTGGGAGGTCATGTTGTGGCTGTATAGGACATTGGTTAGGCCACTTCTGTAATATTGCATGCAATTCTGATCTCCTTCCTATTGGAAGGATGTTATGAAACTTGAAAAGGTAAATAGATAAGGTCTTATCCCTGGTGTGGTTGAGTCCTGAACTAGAGGGCATAGTTTTAGGGTGAGATGGGAAAGATATAAAAGAGACCTAAGGGGCAACTTTTTCATAGAGAGTGTGGTGCGTGTATGGAATGAGCTGCCAGAGGAAGTGGTGGAGATTAGTACAATTACATCATTGAAAAGGCATCTGGATAGGTACATGAATAGGAAGGGTTTAGAGGGATATGGGCCCTAGAGAGTGTGGTGCGTGTATGGAATGAGCTGCCAGAGGAAGTGGTGGAGATTAGTACAATTACAAATTGAAAAGGCATCTGGATAGGTACATGAATAGGAAGGGTTTAGAGGGATATGGGCCCGGTGCTGGCAGGTGGGACTAGATTGGGTTGGGACAAGTTGGACCAAAGGATCTTTTTCTGTGCTGTACAACTCTTTGTCTCTATGACTCTATTTCCATGATTTATTTTACACACTTCGCTATTCATCCTAAAACCATTCTTTTGGCTAACTCCAAGTTGTGGCATGTTTTCTGGAGGATTTGTTGCCATGAGATCTAGCAAGTTGTCTCATCCAAATTTACCTGAATAATTACTTGCCATACCCTTATGACATCTCTCATGTCCAATTTTCACCCCATCTTACCACATACCTGGATCAATTCACCAGTCAGTGGAATTCGCAGGCATTTCTTTTGCCTGTGGCATCTTTAAAATCAAGTTAAGCACACAGACAAACATGGTCAGTTCAGAGCTGCATTGCAGGCTTGCTGACATTTGCCCTGTATTTTGCCGACAGGGAAAATTATGAGTGCCCCGCTTTGCAGGCAGAGTCCTGGAGGCCTTGCTGAAGAGTATAGTCCTGATGTAGGACTTCCCCTTTCCCCAGGACCAGCAATGGCAGCCACAACACCAGTACCAACATGCCCCAAGATTGCCACTTGGATTTATATAGTCGCAGCTGTCTGAAGCAATGCCTCATGCTGTAGGAAGAAAGTCAACATATTTTTTCACTTCATTAGTGTAAGTACCACTATTTTCTTTCTGATACCTCACCCCAGCTCTGCTATTCAACCCACCTCCCATCAAGGCCTATGCTCAACCACTCTCATAATTGCTCCAACATCTTCCCAATTGCTCTCACCCATCCCAAGCCCAAACTGACAGCATTAAGCCTGAATGCCCTCTACACAGCTCACCTGCACCAACAGTTTTAGTTATGCTGCCCACTTCCATCTCCTGTAATATCTGCCATTCTCTCATTCCATGAAGAAATCTGCTCAGAATAAGGCAGAAAGAGTCAAGACAGATAGTAGGCTGCCCAACATGCATCTCGTTACCGCTTAAGAGCATCTTGATAATGATTGTCCTGAGCTATGCCCAGACTGCTATCAGAAGCTGTCCTTACTTATGGAAACCACTGAGGCGAGGCTATCTCTCTTCATTGATTGAGGCCTGCTGACCACTATAATAAACTTTCTGGCATTTTGTTCTGCACTAAAAGGTTTTGCAAGACATCAGTGTTAAGAGCCTGATATCTCTGGCTGAAGGAGTAATGGGCAAACAGGCAGGGCTCCTATGAGCATCAAGATTGTGCCACTGTGATTGAGCATTTTGACAGCAAGTGAACAATTGAGAAATGCAGACTGGTCCTTTCCACGATCTGGGTGTATGTCTCTGAGCTCACAGTGTCCTTGCTGCAGCATTACAATGATAGTTGCAGGTCAGCCTGAGGTGCAGCATTGAAGTACAGAACTATTCTGGAAGTTGACTAGAGATATAGCAGGAGGGTTCTCAGACACAGGCAATGACAGATGCCAATGTCTGAGATCATGGCTGCATGTGGCCAGTGCCCATTGCCCATTCTGAAATGTGGCTGGTTTCAACATGGCGATCATTTGGAGCAAGTAGTGAGCTGAATGCACCCAGGTGCTCACTCTGGTTTCCTTGTCATGTTTTGTAGATGTCCAGCTTCTTTGGTGACTTTGGTGAAATGTGAATCTGAATATTAATACGTTAAATTGTGCCATTAACAGAGTAGTTTAATAAATGTTAGTCCCTGTCAATTGACACTTACTGTAACCTAGCATTAATCTCACCACATCACTTGGGAAAAGCATGAAAGATGGAATGAAATGATGTCAGTATCAAGATGGGACTCACTGCACTTATCACCCATTTCTGTCACATGTCTTGCTATAGCCCATGTCGCTCAGACTCCTATAAGTTTTCACCTTATGTCTCCTAACTGTTGGTGGTGAATTAAAAAAAGGTCACTTTATTAAAGACTAATATATTAAATATCAGTTGACCAGTCTCCAAATGATTTCTCATTCCTTTAGTTTATTTAGTGCCTGTTACACTCTAAGCTAATTAGCAGCTGCTATAAAATGATTTAAGTTCAGTTATGATACCTGCTGAAGCATTGCATGAGATTTGTTACATTAAAGGTGAATTCAACAATGCAGAGCATCCACTCACTAATTCTTCTGTTAAAAATAAATAAGCATAAGTGTGAGAATTAGCTACTGATCTCCACAATTACCATATAAGTTTTTATGTTTTTAATGGGTTAATGCTGTGGTGTGCATTAAATACTACCCAAAATGATTATGCCATATAAACTTGGATGTGGGAAAAGCTTTGGATCCAGAAGGAGCTAGACCTACTGTCTAGGTCTGTCTCATAGTTTTAGTAACAATGTACCAATATAGCTTATAGTCAAGTCAGCATTGTCCCAGAGGACCACATGGCTGCTCTCAACTTGTGGTGAGTTTAACCTGAGGGTGTCCATGTCTCAGGTAAGGAGCGAGGTTGAGAAGATTGGATCTTCATGGTAATCCCAACCATAACTTATACCTGATTGTTAGTGTACAATAAACATTGTATGTTTAAGATAAGAGCCTTTTATCATTAGTTTACCAAACGGTTTTCCTCGGTAACAATAGATGAGTAAGTCCTTTAAAGCCAAACCTAAAAGAAAGATAGGGGCAACAAATCTACCTAATGCCTCTTTCACCAAGGAATTTGTAGTGACAGTCCATTTTAGAGCAAAGTAAGCTGTGCTATGGTTTTGGGTGAGCTTTGAAGAAATGTTCTGACACAGCTTTACGAGAGTTACCACTACAGATAGTCAACAGCTGGAAAAGTGGAACATTCAACAAACTGCAAAAGAGAAGATTGTGGCAAGATTCTACAAGGCAGAATTTTTGGTTGCTTGTGAAAAAGTGTTTCAGACCTGATAAGACATGGGAAGCAGTAAGTGTGAGTGAGGATCTCTAAAGATCTGGAACACTAGCTACTCCTAGGTAGTTACATATTGGGTCAGGTGCTGGTGATCTGTGGGAGCAATGCCCAATTAAAGTTCAGCTGGCCAGTGAACAGATCTCATAGGCTCCCTGAGTAAAGTTTGAAATCACTGGTGGGGAAGGCAATAGCTTTAGAAAATTACATAGTTACCACTGGAAAAGCTATAAGTAAACAATACACTTCTAACTCGGATCAAGCATTGCCAATCTAGCAGGGAATGCCCACAAGGTACGATTGCAACAGGAGAGATCAAGAGCCACAGAAGCAATTAAAAGTTAGATTGCAGACCTGGGGACATTTCAAAGTCAGAATTAAAATGATAAAGAGGCAAGATAGAAACTTAAGCAGGGAGTGTCTAATGGAATAAGAAAACTAGGAGACTACTGAAGCTGCAGAAGAAAGTTGAAATCCATTATTTATATTGAAGTAAAAGTGGGAAGAATTTGGGACTCATCCAGAAACAAAAACATAAAGTGACAGAGATTATTAGTAGCGCTGGAGTCAGTACAAATCATTGAGAAACCTATAAATCAGTATATGATTCATCTTATAAAGTTGCAAAGAGAAGAATTCATTTGGCAAAGCTTGAAGAGAACAGGTTGTCTTTGATGTCAGAGACTGCAGGATTCATTCAGGAGTGATATTTAAGACAACAAACTGGTCCTTAAAGCTACAGACAACAGGGATTCATTTAGTAAAGCATTCCAAGAGTACAGAAATTTTTAACAAGTTGTGAATTTTTTGCATTTCACTTTTGGAAAATAGGAATCATGTTTTATTTTATTATTCATTCGTGGGACGTGGTATTTCTGGTCCCTAGGTGCCCTTGAGAAGGTAGTGGCGAGCTGCTTTTTTGAGCCGCTGCAACCCATGTGCTGTGGGTTGATCCACAATTTTGTGAGGGAGGGAATTCCAGGATTTTGACCCAACAATACAGAAACTTCACTGAAGTTCATAACATGTAACAAAGGAACTATTACTCCTGTAGCAGTAATATAATGAGACTTTTCGGTGTTTACAGTGCCACAACACAGTCTGATTTTAAAAGTGAGAATATATCACCTTTAATTTTGAAAGTTTTCCCCAGAATTGTGACTCTTGAACTTAGATCTCCATATGTGTCATATGTTTCATTTCCAAATGGATTAGTAATATTCATTTAGATGTAATTCAATTGCCACTTCAGAGACTTAAGGGTTGCAGAACTGAGAAAATGCTGAATTATACGAGTTGCTGTTTTAATGTACTTTTATTGGAGGTGGAAATAGCAGCTCAGGAACAGTAAATAGATGATGGTGTTTCCAGGCTAAGGGATCTGCTAGAGAATTTTTCTGTGCAATCAGCGACAATAGATCTGGAGGATATACAAATATAAGGCATAGGAGCAGAAGAAAGCCCATCAGGTTTGCTCTGTCATTCAATGAGATCACAGCTAGTCTGATAACCCTCAACACTACTTTCTTGCCTTTCCCCCATAAATCTTGATTTCATTTAATGATTAGAAATCTGTGCCTTAGCCTCGAGTATACTTAACAATCCAGCCTCCATAACCCACTGCAGTAAAAAATTACACAATTCATTATACTCAAAAACAATTTTAAAATTCCTCCTCATCTCCATCTTAAATGGATTAACCCTTACTCTGAGATTATGCTCTCTGATCCTCAACTCTTCCACAAGAGGAAAAAACCTATAAAATCATAATCTATAGGAACAAAAACAGGCTGTTCAGCGCATTGAGTCTGCTCAATCATTCAATGAGATCATGACTGATCTGATCATTCTCAACTCCACATTCCTGCCTTTTCAGCAAAACTGATGATTCCTTTACTGATTAAAAAAATGTCTATCTCACCCTTGAATGTACTTAATAACCCAGCCACTATGGTCTTAGGTAGTGAAGCATTCTGCAAATTCACTAGCCTTTGAAAGAGCAAATTCCTCCTTATCTCTATCTTAAAAGGGTGACTTCTATTCTGAGATCATGCCCTCTGGTCCTACAGTCTCCCATAAACTTTCTGCATGTAATCTGTCAATATTGTCTGTTTTAATAAAGTCTCCTCTCATTCTTTTAAACTCCAATGAATACAGGCCCAACCTACCCAATCTCTCCTTATAAGTAAGTCCCTCTGTATCCAGGATCAGCTAATGAACCTCCTTTGGATTGCCTCCAATGCAAGTATATCTTTCCTTAGAGAAGGGGAACAAAACTGTGCACAGTATTTCAGCTGTGGTCTGACTACTGCCATGTATAGATGTAGCAAGGCTTCTTTATTTTCATATTCTGGATCAATGGTGCTGGAAGAGCACAGCAGTTCAGGCAGCATCCGAGGAACTTCAGCAAAATTGACGTTTCGGGCAAAAGCCCTTCATCAGGAATAAAGGCAGAGAGCCTGAAGCGT